>NC_069398.1:22997500-23185000 GCF_027475565.1 Acinonyx jubatus
GCGGGACCAGGACCAGAGTCTAGGCTGCTCCTCTAGTTGCATCTTTGTAACAAACGTGTCATCGGGTAATAGGACGAAGGGACCTAAGAAGGCTGGAGAATAGGCTATGAGGCGGTCTGAAGCTGGTGCTCCCTGAGGACCGGCAGGTTAGGTGAGCAGACCTTTCTCTGATACTTTGCTCTAAGAGGAAAAACCCTTTACTCTGTGGTAATTTGCAGCCATAATATGACAACGACAACGACATCACTGTCCCAAACAGTGAGCCATTGGCTCCCAAAGAAAAGAAGCCCAGCACTTGGGATTCGCTGCACTGGGAGATCTGGTAGCGTCTGCGACAGGCTCCGAAGAAATCAGGCCAGACGCTAGGGAGCTAAGCTAAGGACTTACTGTAATAGTGCCTGAGGCCCTGGGGTCTTCCCTGAGTATGCGTCAGGGCTAAGCTATACTTCTTTCCTCCTAAAAGCATTCTCTCATTCGGTCTCAGCCTGGGACACCAGTGGGACTTCAGTAAATGACAGGCCTTTCCAGTGCGTGTCAGGAAACACATTCCACCGCCCTCCTTCCGCGCCATATTCTCTCTTCCCTGGGCAGTGAGCAGAATTCTCTATTTCTCACCTCTGAGATTCTCATAATTGTCTCCCCCACCGCTAAACCTCTTTCCTGACATTTCATTCTGGAGGCCTGTCAGATGAATTCAGGCTTAATATGTCTGACACCCAGTTTGTGACCAAGCTACAAACGGGTCCTGCCTCCCCCTCTTCAGGGATATGGAGCTGACTGGAAAGCCATGCCCAGATTGCTCACATGAACATTCCAATCCTGTCAGGCCCACTGTTGATTATCCCTCATAGGACGAGGTCACTAATTGTATGTTCATCTCTACACAAGCTTCGCTGCTGCTTTGATTAAAATGTCTCTCTTTATTTGGTCCTTGGAAAAGCCTCTGCATCCATTGCTGTACACAATGGTCCACTGAACTTAGTTTCAGGGAGTGTTGGGGGAAGGGAAGCTAACATGTGCTGGCAGAACCCAGGGTAGGGGCTGTCTACGTCAGCTGCTCTATGTGATGTTGTTTAACCTTCACTTTAACCCTACAAGGTAAATGGTACTATTCTCTTATTAACAAACGTGGAAAAATTTCAGGAATGTTACTTGGTTGCTTCGGATTCAAATCTAGGAGATTATAATGGGAGGCTCTGTGTTCTTTTCACTTGAAAAGCACTATATCAGAAAAAATGTTAAAAAAATGGTAGACTATGAACAATTATATACCAACTAATAGACAGCCTAGAAGAAAAGGATACATTTCTACAAACATATAACTTACCAAGACTGAATCCTGAAGGGACAGAAAACCTGAAAAGCCCAATACAAAGTAAGGAACTTGGATCAGTAATCAAAGACCTCCCAACAAATAAAAGCCCAGGGTCGTGCGGCTTTGCCGGTGAATTCTACCAAACATTTATAGAAGAATTAATATCAATTCTTCTCAAACTCTGCCAAAAAACTGAAAACTCATTTTATAAGGCAGGTTTTACCCTGACATCAAAGTGTCACAAAGATATTATGAGAAAAGAGTATTATGGACCAATATCCTCGATGAACATGGATGTAAAAATCCTCAACAAAATACTAGTAAATCAAATTCAACAGCACATTAAATGGATCATACAACCTGATCAAATGGAATTTATCCCTGGGATGCAAGGATGGTTTGATACAGGCAGATTAATAAATGTGACACACCTAGTAACAGAATGAAAGACAAAAATTGTATGATCTTCTCAACAGATGAAGATAAAGCATTTAATAAAGTCAATAACCTTTCGTGATTAAAAACTCTCAATGAATTAGGTATAGAAGGAATGTACCTCAACATAATAATGTCCATATGTGACAAGTCCCCAGTTAACATTCTACTCAAAGGTAAAAAATCAAAACCTTTTCTCTAACATCAGGAACAAGACAAGGATGTCCACTCTTACCATTCCAATTCAACATAGTACTGGCATGCCTAACCAGAGCAAAAAGGAAAAAAAAATGCATCTAATTTAGAAAGGAAGAAGTAAAATTATCAGTTTGCAGATGACATGATTTTATATATAGAAAACCCTAAAGACTCCACAAAAAAACCTGTTAGAACTAATAATGGATTCAGTAAAGTTGCAGGATAAAAAAATCAACATAGAAAAACCACGTGCATTTCTACACAATAAACGATCTGAAAGAGAAATTAAGGAAGCAATACGATATACAGCAGCATGAAGACAACAAAATACTTAGAAACAAAATTCAACCAAGGAAATGAGAGATCTGTATACTAAAAACTATATTAACATTGATGAAAAAAATATTTAGACACAAATAAATGGAAAGATAACCCATGTTCTTGGATTAGAAGAATTAGTACTGTGAAAATTTCCACACCACCCAAAGTAGTCTACAGATTCATTGCAATCCCTATCAAATTCCAATGGCATTTTTTGCTGCAATAGAAAAAGCAATCCTAAAATTTGGAAGGAACCACAAAAGACACCAAAGCAATCTTAAGAAAGAAGAACAAATCTGGAGGCATCACACTTCCTGACTTCAAACTATTTATAAACCTACAGGAATCAAAACAGTGTCAGTGGAACGGAAACAGAGAGCCCAGAAATGAGCCCACTCCTATACAGTCAACTAAGTTTTTACAAGGATGTCAAGAACACACAATGGAGAATGACAGTCGCTTCAATAACTGGTGTTGGGAAAACCGGATATCCACATACAAAAGAATGAAATCGGACCCCTATCTTACCACTAACAAAAATTAGCTTGAATCTGATTAAATTCTTAAATGTAAGCTCTAAAACTGTGAAACTCCTAGAAGAAAACATAGGGATTTTTAAAGCTTGACATTGTTCTTGTCCATGATTTCTTGGATAAGACAGCAAAGCACAGGAAACAAAAGGTAAAATACATGAAACTCCATCAACCTAAAAGCCAACAAACAAACAAACCAAAAACCACTTCTGCACAAAAAAGAAGACAATAAACTGAAAATAGAACCTACAGAATGGGAGAAAATGTTCACAAACCATATACCTGATTAAGATGCTAATATCCAAATATATAAAGAACTCATACAACTCAATGGCAAAAACTGCAAATAATTCAGTTACAAAAGGACCTGAAGACATACAAGAAATACAAGAAGCCATCTATATGGCCAACGGGTTCATGAAAAGGCGTTGCGCATCACTAATCATCAGGGAAATGAAAATCAAAACCACAATGTGATATCGCTTCACAGCTGTTAGGATGGGTATTAATAAAAAAGACAAGAGATAAACGATGGCAAGAGTGTGGAGAAAAGGAGAAAAGGGAATCCTTATACATTCTTTGTGGAAATGTGAACTGGCACAGCCATTATGGAAAACAGTATGGAAGTTCCTCAAAAAACTGTAAATAGAGCTAGCATATGATCCAGCCATCCTACTCCTGGGTGTATCATTGAAGGAAATAAAATCAGTATTTCAAAGATGTATCTGCAATCTCATGTTCACTTCAGCATTATTCACAACAGCCAAGACATAGAAACAACCTAAACGTCCTTGACAGGTGACTGGATAAAGAAACTCTGTGTGTGTGTGTGTGTGTGTGTGTGTGTGTGTGTGTGTGTGTGAGAGAGAGAGAGAGAGAGAGAGAGAGAGGGAGTGAGAGACAGAATACTATTCAGCTGCAAAAATGGAAGAAATCCTGTCGCTTGTGACAACCTGGATGAATTTGGAGGGTATTCTGCTCTGTGAAGTAAGCCAGAGAAAGACAAATACTGTATGGTATCGCTTATATATGGAATATAAAAGAAAAAAAACCAATTTCATAGGAAGAGAGAAGAGAACGGTGGCTGCCAGGAGTTGGGAGGAGGCGGAAACAGGAAGACGTAGGTCAAAGGCTACAAACTTCCAGTTGTAGGAAGAACAGGTTCTGAGAACCTAACGCATGACATGGTGACTATAGTTAATAATACGGTATCGTGTGCCTGGGAGCTGCTGAGGGTACATCTTACGACACACACACTAAGAGTTAACTATGTCAGGCGAGGGAGGTGTTAATAATTGTGATTTTGGTAATCATTCCACAATGTATTTGTTTATCAAATCACCAAGTCGTACACTTCGAATGTATACAATTACTTCTGTCCATTATGCAGTAATAAAGTCGGGGCTGAATTAATTTAAAAAAATTGTACATAGTTTGACTCTAAAGAGGGATGAGGGGGATGCATGGGGATGCTAAGAAAACACTGTAGGTTTATACCCAGGACAACCTTTACTCTTGCCTCATCTCTCATGATTACCCCCCACAGCACATTACATTTCCTGCAGCAAATCCAGGATCGTTGTAAAAGTGGCAAGGCGGAAACACTGATACACTTTTGTTGTCCTTTCTGACTCTGACTTGTTTTCATGTAGCGGTTGGCTCCTCAGGACTTCTTCACCAAGTTTCGTACACAGGCTGCCTTTCCCCAGAGCAGTCTCTGGCTCCAATCTAGACCTCATCTCTCTCTCTGCTTCGGCAATCATTCACCAAATATCTCCTCTGTTTTAGGACGGAGAAACGAGTCAGGCACAGGTGCTACTTGCCTAGAATAATTTCTACTCTATATTGGTCAGATAATCGGTGGCAGACATCTGGAACATTCGCAATTACCTAAATGTGCAAGCCTGTTTGAAGAGGAGCAAAGGTTTGGTCTTCACACGTGCTGGAATCTCTGCCGGGGAGGGAGAAGCTCCCCGACGCGTCGGTTCATGAAGGCTGAGGCGCCTGTGGAGAAACTGCTCCCACTCTCCTCCTAATGACCCAAGCCTGGGAGCAGACGCCAGAGGGGCCAGGGGTGTGGCCGGGACACGTCCTGTTATTTTTAATTATGATACCCAAAGCCGTACCTACGTGGCAGTCGAGATGCAAAGGAAACTTGCGGTGAGCTGCCAGAAGGATTTCGAACATCCGCCATCTAACAGCAGGAAAATACTGCAAGAGGCTCACTTTCTAATGGTCCCAGGTGTAGGGAGTCATGTCTACCAAAAGCTTTTGGTCAGGTTAACCCACTTCCCTATTCAGCATAGCGTTATTCTATATATGCATACATCCTCTTAGATTCCTGGCTCCCAAAGATCCTCAGAAAGGATTTACTCACTAACGAAAGGATCTGAGACCTGTAGTTAGCTTGTTCTCATCTTAGGACCCTAAGCATCCTTTACCTTCCCCAACTGAAATGTCCTGAAGCTACACATGAGGACGTGAGACTACTAGAACTTCCACACTTGTCTACTCCTTTATCTGGGACTACTCCCAGCCAAGAAGAGCCTGGTAGGGTTCTCAGGGGAGAGTTGTCAGAAGGCCAAACTGTCTCCTTGGACATAAGCATCAAAGGAATGAGATTAATCTTATTCATCAATAACCCTTGGCAGTGATGGCTGTTCTGCCCCCTCTGTTCCCTGCTGTCACACCTCATTCATGCCTCACTTTAGTGCCCGCCATGTTGATTGTAGCTTTCTGTTCATATAAACTGTACTCCCCTATGGACTGTGAGCACACAATAGATTCCCAGTAACTGGTTATTGACTGAGCATTGGTGTCGTCGATAGGAAAATATTTCTGACTCTAATTATATTTACCAGCTCTGCTAATTTTGATATAATGAGCTTTACAGGCTGACTCTATGTTGTACTGAAAGTTCTCTTACTAGTATGATGTGGCTTTCAATGTGTCCAGGCAAATTTTCACATTCTAGTGTCATCGGACTTGGTAAGCAACGTGTGTTTCCGCAGGCTGTGACCTTTTACTATAGTGTTTGCATGGACCTTGTCTTGTTGTCATATTCTAGGTGCTTGTTTCCAGACTAAAAATCCATATTTGGTAGTAATCCCTTCTATGGGTCATTTTAGTTACCTTTCTTGAGACTTGCTCTGTTAGGATTTTCTCGAGGTTTGATGGTGCGTTGTGCATCTATGATGCACTAGAAACAGTAAATCTTGGCATGATACTACCAATTTTGAGAGGCCGTGGGTATACACTGTCTATCAATATGCTTTGGCAGGGCCCCATTTTGTTCAGGGCAGCGATACAGCTAATGCAAAGTAGTTGACTTTCTTCGCTCCTTTGTATGGAGAGGTGACCAACTGATACAGTTCTGGCCAATGATGATATCATTGGAAGTCTCTGGAAGACAGTGTCCCTTCCCGAAGAAAAAGCCAAAGTCTCTTTAAGAGAGAGCCTTGTGTTCTTCCCGGATTCAAGATGTTAGATCTGAAGCTGCAACTGCCATCTTAAGACTTTGAGGCCACAAGCACAAAGGTCACCTTCTGCGTGGGGGGTACGGAAGAGCCGGGGGGCGGGGGGTGGGACACGGAGACGCGTGGGTTCCAATGGCATCGCCGAGCCACTGCCTAACCTCACACCTCTTTTTATGAGACCAAACCACACTGCACTGTTGCTTTCAGCTGAAACGTAATCACAATTAATACACAAGGTAATGGGGAAAAATAATTAAATATATACAAAAACCAATTCTACGGTTCCCTGAAATATACTTGTAAAATTAAAGGGCAAGAGCTGAAAAACATTCACCCACTTCCCAGCCAAGAGGAAAAGAACTGCTTCATAATGCTTCTAATATCCTCAAGTAGATCTGACTCAAAACACGTTCAACTCCCCCGCCCCGTGCACACTGGAAGGGTACATGAGTCAGGGAAGAGATCCCGGAGTTGCCTGCATTGGAGTTTGATTTCCCAGTTGGATCAGCCTTTGAATTTCCTTTAAGACTAAGTGGACAATTTAGGAAAAGTGTACTGAATGGAAGGTCTTCCAAAGGTCCTCAACCCCTTTCCCAACCACTGCAACACACCGGTGTTTCCATTAGCATAATGTGCGATAAATAACACACGCCCCTGCTTTAGAAATTTTAAGATGCCTCGCTAGCTCAGAATCAAACGCGGATGCTGTTCTGATTTAACCGTTCTGTTTTTCCTCAGCTGGGCTTTACTCTCCCATTAAATGCTGATCAGGACAGAATGGCTCTCTGTGCGAATAATGACTGCTTCCCCAAAGCAACAGCAAGTAACGCGCCTTGCGGAAGACATGGAAATTAGCATACGGTGTACGTGCACGCCTACACACTCACACAAGCCCGCGTGCACATACACCATAGATAAATCTCGGGAGTTTTTGTGTCCATGGATGTCCACAAAGTGACAAATCTTTCTCCATACTGATGATCTCTGTTCTTACCCATGCCATTACATTCAATGCAGGTGTAAGCCATCTGCGTACTTACGAGTTGCTACACATACATACCTGTACACCAAGTGATAACAGGCGAGTACACATTTCAAGTACACATGATACTCCTGATTTGTATGCACGTGTACCGACATCCTTAGGTATAGCGAGTGACCAGTCTTCCTCTACGCTTACAATAACAGTGTGCACAGAGAGTGATATACTGTTAGATACTTTAGAAGAAGTTTTCTTTCCTTTTCAGAGGTGAGAGTATTTGTGCACACACACGCGCGCACACACACACACACACACACACACACGGTAAATCCAGACCTCAGACACTTCCTTTGGTCCGTTTGCTACAGTCCAAAGTAGTGCCATAAGGTGATTAGAACATTAGCCAAGCTGAAACCTTCAGGCTGTGCACACCGCTGTTTCCAAATCTGTTCTTTCATGTGACGTGCCAGTTGAGATTACTTCTCCAACACGGTCAGAACCAACCTGGGTGGATTTATAATGTCTCGCACTGCTACCGGCGTATTTTGGAGAGTCATCTAGAGACAGCAGCTAATTCTCTTCAGGTTGCAGGGACTGCTGATTATGCTTGCCAAGAAGCTTCTGAGGGCACATATCTAAATAGGAAGGCTGCAGGCCATGGAGCGTGCCTGACGTCACCAGCGCGGTGTGCAAAGGAAGCTCGCGGCAAGGTGTGTGCGGGGGCCTCCTGTCTCAGTAGTACATGGCTCCTAACTAGCGTCTCTCCCTGTTCCCTGGGTGTAATGGTAGCTGACTACTTCCGCTCATTACCCCATGCGGAAGCCCCCTGCTGACTGGGGAGAGGAGCCAGTAATGTAGAGCTGTACTCGGTCAGCACGGCTGTGATGATTATCAATCACACCCCGAGTACCCAGAATGCACCAGGTGCCGTAAGCACTAGAAGGTCAACGGCTACTGTTTTCAGGGAGTTACATGGCTCCTTCCCTGGTCCCGCTGCCTCGATTAGACCCTGCTGTCTCCCTCCATTCCTTCATTCTTTTGACCTTTCCCATAGTCTGTCCTGTTACAGGGGGACGACAGGAACGGCACGCGCTCTGCCTTTCTTGACGGCCTCCACTGTGGTTTTGCTTGATAACTGTGCTCTCCTCTTCATTCTGTGGCTCTCACTGAGCCTGCCCCATGGGTTGTTCTCTCAGCTGCCAGTCTGATCACCACCCTGCCTGTCCCTTCCTCCCCAGGGCTGTGAATTTACAAGGCGGGGCAGGGGTGGGGGCTATTTAAGAGCTATTTTGTTTTCCAGCCACTCTATTCTTCATATTCTAAAAGCTCACGCATGTTTTTCGGAAAAAAACATCCTCTTAATAGCGATAAGTAATCACATGCACAAACATATTGGTATGCACGCACATACACAATACAGATTTAGAGTTTCAGGAGAGTGCATGGCTTTTATTTGGGGGTGATACTGAGATCTTTATTTTGCAAGCACCCATTATCCCCTACCTGCCCTTATTATGCTATTTGTAAGAAGAACCAGCAAGAATGATGGGTTCTACTTGCCAGCAAGTAGTAGGAGATGAATCACTGCAAAGATGGCTACAAAAAAAAAAAACAACAAGAGAGAAAGAAAAAGAGAAAGAAAAAGGAAAGAAAGAAAAGAAAAAGAAAGAAAAACAGAAAAAGCACGGGAAAGCGTAGGTGGGTAGCACTGTAACTCACAGGGGTGATTAACACCGGTTTTTCCACACTGCATTTGGTTTAGGGGGCGAGGAAGGGGTACCGACTTTCTGATTACTCCTCAAAAATGCTCAAATTCTGACAAAATTCCGGCTACGTTTGCTGCCAAACCTACTCGTATCTTATGTTATTACCTCCTCACTGAGTCTGGCTCACAGTATCGGCTTTGCTCTGCATAAAGCTGTTCGGAGCTATAAGTTAGGAGCTCTCACTGCGTTTAATCAGCGCCTGGATTTTCCATAACTTACTGATATTTGGCCAGCTCAGTTTTTGGCGTACGCGGAAAGTCCTTGATGTCCATAAGGAGAATGACAACTTAACAAATCAGTAGCTTTTGGGTACTTATGGAAGGGTTGAGAACAAGCCAGCTGCTTCCTCTATTGGAGGTGATGCATGGTTAATTTATTTATTTTAGCATACAGTACGCAGATGCGGGCTGGGCTGTTAATTTTGCTTTGCTACCAAGAGTTACAAGGTATCAGCCATCGGCTGATTTATTTGAAATCCTCCCTGGAACGCCTCAGAATCTTAATTGTTTCCTGAATTTCTGCAACAGAAGAGGAATTGATGTCACTGGAAAATGCCCCGGGTCCCTGCTGACGGCAACTAACTCCCAGTGACTGATTTCCAATTGATACAGATGAGGCCTGAGAGGCGGTGCACACAGATCCACCCACGTGAGCCCAGCAGCCCAGTAATGACTAACAGAGATGGTGGGAGAGACCGAACATTTCTTTCCAACAACTCATCAAGTACACCGTTCTTCTCAACAGATGTAACTGTCGGGGCCCAACATAGATGCTGGCAGAAACAGACGGTGCCGGGGGGCAGCTCTCTGTTCCCTGCTCCCTGGGATGGGCTCTGCAAGATGGGGAAAAAGGCTTGTGTGTGCAGTGTGCAGGGGGGTGGGACAGGGCTGTGTTTTCCAGCAGCAGGTAAAATCCATTTGTCACACCAGCTCCAACCGGGTTTTCAGCACAGAAGTTAATATCTGAAACCAATGAGGCATTCTGTCCCACCGCTGCAGGGGAGCGGGGGGGGGGGGGGGGGAAGCCTCTCACTAACTGTGTCCTCTGAGAGGAGGGAGGGGCAGAAGAAAGGAAGGGGGTGGTGGGTCAGGGAGGCAGAGGGAGGTCTGGCAAGGGAGGGAGGCAGATGAAAACGTAGGCTAGGCTTGCAGGGGCTTGAAAGGCTTTGCTTTTTAATATTTCTTTAAAAACAAGATGGCAGGCGGAGAAGGGGGAAGGGAGAACATGAAAACCGTGTTTTCTCTTAAGTGCCTTCAGGGGAAGAACTGCCACTGTCACCAGGCCACTGCCACCGCCACTATCGCCACTAAAATCATCAACACCCCCCCCACCTCCCCCCCCCCCCAAAAAAAAAAAAAAAGAGAGCTCCAGGAGAAAAACAAGTGTTTTCTTTTTCCGTTCTTCACAGAGCCTCAGCCATCGCATAAAAGCAGCCTCTGCATATTCACTGGGTCTGAAATATGAATACGCACAACAGCAATAAATTTCCATTGCCTCCAACTTTGAACACTGACAAGGTATGTGGCACGGACAGGATTTTTATGAGCAGGCCTTCAGCTGCCAGGATCCCACCTTCATAAAGAAGAGATTTTAGTCCATTCTGTCTATTTATTTTGTGTAGAGAAATCAAGGGCAATAAACCATGAAGAAATTCACTCTACCTTATTCCATTTCACACTTTTGTCAACCACGCTTTATCGAGTATCTGAATGAATTTTTAATATCATGCCACAAAATGCTTTGGTCTTCTATCATATGCTGGGACTCTATCAATCTGATAACACTTGGGAGTTCTGAGAGATACTCAGCACCGAAGGAAACAGCTTTAAAGTTTAGTCATTCTGATGGAATGTAAAAGCTTGTATCAGTGACAGGTTGACAGAAAAAGCTGTTTTCCTTTCCATTTCACAGACTTCCACGTATGAACGCCATGAAACATGTCAGGACTTTCTCTGAGTCTATGAAGACAGAGATGGCATCTGCTCCCAGTGGGAAGCCCTTCTAACCAGTAATACTATAAAATTTCATGATTCTGAATTCTGACTGACATTCCAAAGGGCAGGGAGGAGGTGTTTACTATATTTTATAGAACAACATCAATTGCTTGTCTTAGCACATAAATATAGTTTTATGGTATACAATGCCACCTCAAGAATCTTTCCTCTCTCTCTCTCTTACTCTCTTGTCAAAAAAAAAAAAATCACAATCCGTTTGTGTTAACCAAAGGAGTTTCTAATTTCCTGCTGTGGGTAGGAGGGAGCTTATGCTGGCCTCTTCCCTGAAATATATACATTTCTTGACTCCTTCAGGAAGCTACGGGCATAAAGGGAGAGGGCTTCTACTGGTCCCAAGCACAGTGTGTAGATCTCACATTGCAGCGGGACCTCGTGCCCAGCTTCCCATGGCACTGCTGCCCTCCGATTCCCTACAGGATTTGCATAGAAGCAGGGTTACAGAAAACGCTCATGAAGCTCAGTTCAGGACTTTCTGTTACGGTGGTGGGTGTGTGTGGCTTTTTTCCCCACTCGTATATCACTGTCTCAGGTAGAAAAGGTGATATACCATGCTGCCTTGCACTACACCACGATGAAAAGTAGACCGCACACAACTGTTCATAAACATGCCAAAGGCTACCCGGGCCTCCCAACTGCTCTGCTTATCCTCAAAGCCCCATAATGAGGGACCTTCAGACTAAAATGCAGCGGGAACTATAGCCAAGTCGTTCTAAGTGTTCCAATAATCCCTATGTCTATACCTGAACCACACATTAAAAAAACAAATGTTTTGTAGACCCTGATTTGAAAAGGCAACCCAACATCCTTCTGAGTTCATGAATTATCCCCGCCCCCAACGGAGGAGTCAGAGTTAAGACTATGGAGGCTTTGGAACAAAAAGAACTAAATGAGCATTTCCTAGAAAAGTGTGAGCACTTCATCACCTGGAAGCCAGAGAGATATGGGAGGAATAAAGACCAGATAAGGGAGAAGCCAGGAAATGGAGGGAATTGGAATGCAAGCCAACCACCTCTACTGACAGTGCGCTGTGAGGAGGGAAGAAAAGATACGAAAGAAGGAAAAGTCCCCCATACATTTTCAAACCTTTTTTACATGTCCCAACGGGGGTGACAGAGCACCCAAGGGGGGAAAACTTCATGACTGGGAGTGAAAAAAAATGGTATGTTACAGTGGTTGTGGCCTTTGTCGGTTCCTTCCTGGAGAAGCGGAGAAGCCAACACGTAACACTCAGGCTCTCGTCTCCTCTTTAGACATGACTCCAATGGATTACAGTCACCCCTCGAATACCCTTCACCCACAAAAGGGCGAGGATTCGGTGCCAGATGACGGTTTTTACACTTGGGGGCAGGAGAAGGTGAACATGTCCGGAAAAATATAGGCCGGGATATGGAGGACCTGAGGGTGGTGCGGAAGAGACGGAGAGAGAGGGAGGGAGGGAGGGAGAAGGAGAGAGAGACAGAGAGAGGGAGGCAGAAAGTATGGAGATTAAGGATTAATGCAAATTCTTTTTCTGAAAAAAATACTACAACTGCTACCCATGTCACCAAGCTTTCTGGACTCGTTCCTGCTTCTTGTTTTTGAACCTGGGTGTGAAGATTTTCAAGCTTTTCCCAAGTAGTTCTTTAAGAATCAGGCCAGTAATCTGACATCTTTGATCTCCTTCCAAAACCTCTCTCTAAACACAAAGGTTGAACCAAAAGGACTGCAGTATCTACACAAACTTAAGAGGACCCACACCGTCCAGCGCATACATAAAGCTATAATGAATTTTGTATCAAAACATTCTGCCAAGCTTTCTTTCTTTATTCTTTTGTGGCTCTGCTCCGTTTCTTTGGGAAAGAAGCCCCCGTAGGGCGCCAGAGAGATGCCTCTATCCATCACCCTCTCTTCAGTCATTTCTTTTGTTGAGGGAGAGGGAGAGGGGGAAAATGGATGGGAGCCTTAAAACCCCAGAATTAGGGTGTCTTTGGGGTACTTTTACACTGAAGGCAGATCCTTGGCCACAGCGGGCAGTCAGACAGATGCCAGGCAGACATCTGATGATCTGATGCGAGAAAGGCCCCAGTGTTTCCCAGTTTGTTTCAACATGATGTGCCAGGGGATGGCATTTACGTTAGTGATGTCCACTGAGAGCAGCGGTGGGGCCCGGGGTGCGCGACGGGTGGGGGGGACCCTGGCCAAGAGTCCTGACACAATTCCAAGTATTAACACGGCTGGTCCGCTGCGTGTCTGCCTACGCCGCGGATGGCAAGAAACTGCAGAGCGCCGTTCCTGGTGCGGTGGAAACCCGCACATCCTGCGATCCTTTATTCATCTGTGATCACCTACCCCGCCCAAGGCAATGTTCTGGCAGTTCTGCAACTTCTGAGCAGGCGGCCCAATAAAAGTTCTCTTGTAAATAAGGGGTTAGGGCACTTTTCCTGGGAAAGCCTGCTGCCCAAGCCCACCCGAAAAGTCCTATTCAGCAAATAAAATGCCTTGAAGGATAGAATTTATTACCCGTGCTATTTCAACTATACCTAAGCTCCGTCTAGCTGTAACATTTCTATGGGAAAAAGTACTTGAAATCCAAGGTAGGAATGCCAACGGGGAAAAAGTACTCTCTCCTCAGGTGCATCCAGGGCAGTCCATGAGTTTTCCAACTGATGACTGGGAAAAAAAAAATCCCAGTGATCACTGTAATAGTTACCAATCATGGGGGATGTGCCAAATCCCCCAGACTACTCTCAGGAGGTAAATCTGATTTTCCTCCCTTTCCAATTCAAAGTGAGGCTCAGAAAGGTCAAATAAATTGCCCGAGGTCATACAGTTAAGAAGTGAGTGCAGCCCAGACCCATCTCTGAGTGACTCTGCAAATGTTGCTCCTCATAGATGCAAGCCTTTCTCCCACTAATTATATAGCCTCCTTCTAGAAGAGGGGACATTAAAAAGCCCCTCTGGAAAAGCGTGCCACAGTCTCCATACCAGAACACTAGGTTCAATCCCCTCCCCAGTAACCAGGGAGCCGTGTAACCCTGACGTTTCAGTTTCCTTACTCGGAAAACGAGATAACTTCCAAGGCTGTTCTGAGATGAACTAGAATATTTTACATGTGGAGGCCCCCTTTCACAATGGACTGTGATGTGTCAGCCCCACAAAGTGCTTCCTGAGACACCCGCCCCTATTACACCCATGCAGCCATGGTCACAGCTGAGTCCTGCCCATGTCAGGAGTGACTGGCCTTAAGGATGACCCCCATCGAGAACCACCGCTTCCCAACAACATAAATAGCGTCTCTTCATAATTCACTAGCCCCTGCACTGATACAGACGTCTTTCCTCTCCACTGTGGCTCATTCAACTGGTTTGCTTGTTGTTAAGATGTGCCAATTGCTGGGCACCCTGGAGGTACCTCCAAAACACAACGTCCTATTTTCACAGCGTGAGATCACACAGTACAGGCAGAATGTCTGGAACTTTGTGTGTGTGGGGGGGGGCAAGGACCCCAAAATACTATAATGATTTATAATACCTTCTATTTCACTGCACCAGGCCAAAAATGCATACGGAAGGGTTAGGAGTCGAGCGGAAACCTGGGAGGGAGGATGGTGTCACAGTAAAACCCTGTCAGTCTCTTTGTCTGGTGTATCAGCTCCAAGACACCAGATTTGAGAAAGGAAACTTGAAAACGTGTTGTTTCTTCGGAGCATTGACCCCTTTACGTGAATATGCCACATACGCCTGGGGGCCAGAATGGTGTGGGTACGATGGCTGGAGAAGCCAGTGCTCTGCCCTCCCGCCTGCCAGAGGTCTTTCCTCACCTTTGCCCCTCGCCTTGGCTTTGAGCTCTCCAAGGTGTGGGCAGAGAGCACCTCCTTGCCCTCTCCAGCCGGCTCCTGCCCGGCTGCGCGTGGTCACTACAAGGAAGCATTCTTGCTGGACCCCTTTCCTCTCCTCTCTCCTCTGTCCCCTGGTGACCTCCATGGCACGGCTTCTCCCACGACCTCTACCCTACCTTCTGCTCCCCAGGTCCAGACCCACGTCTCCACACTGACAGAGGTACCCCACGTCCTGCCACGGGCTCCAGCCCTGTCCTTCCGAACTCAGCTCCCCGCTGCCGCTCGCCAACCCCTGATCTGCCATTTTTCACAGACACAGAGACACGGGTAGAGAGACCGCCTGGAGATTTCTTCCCTCAAACTACACATGCGTGCCTCCCCAGGAGGTACCAGTTTGCTCCCTCCCCGCCTGTGCCTTAGGGGGCTGGTGGGAGGGAGGAAGGTGTGCGAGGAGGTGAGGACAGAAGGGGGGGAGCAGGTGTGTGTCATCTGAATAAGGTCCCCAAGGGGATTCCGTCACCTCTCCCCTCACACCTTGGAGAGCTGCTTCTCTAAACTTTGGTGGTATCTGTTAAGTCCCATTTCTCTCTCACATTCCTCATCAAATTGGTTACCCAGTCCTTGCTGACTGCCTCTCAAAAATGCCTCCCATATCTGATTCTTCCTTTCCATTCCCACAGCCCCCAACCTCATTATCTCCTGCCGGGATTGTTGTTGCAATTGCTTGCGAGCAGGTCTCTGAACCTCCAGGCTCTCTCAGCTCCAATCCATCTTGCACAGTGCTGCCAGATTAACCTTCTAAAGCAGTGGTTTCTAAACTTTGGCGTGCATTAGAATCACCTGGGGAGCTTGTTAAAAATACAGATGTCTTGACCCCAACCTATAGATTAGGATTGAGCAGGTCTGGGCGGGGCCCAAGGTATATGTATTTTTTAACAAGCTCCCAGGTGATTCTGATGCAGCTGAGGCCTGAGGATCTCTGGCACATCTCTCTCACCATGGTGCTCCCTTCAAGAAAAAAAAAAGTTTCAATGGCTCCCACTGCCTACCAATGTGCCACAGTCTGCGTGGTTCTTGGCATGGTCATTCACTGGTCTACTTTCCAGCCTCTCCTCCTACTCTACCTCAGTACGAACCCTCTGCTGAATCCTGACGGCTCCTACCTTTCCATGCGTGTGTCCTTGCTGTCTCCTGTGCCTTAGATGTTCTGTCCTCCATCAAACCCTGTGATAGGCTGGAGTTGGGGGCCTTTGGGGGCAGAAGGATCACGATTGGGTATAATGCACCATCCTTGGTGGTGAGGATCCAAACCACACAGGACACCTACACTTCGTGACAGCCTCATACACGTTCAATCACTCATTCCTCAAGATGACCCGAGGCGGTACTAACTTACCCAAGGTTGTTTGACAACGCAGAGAGAGAGCTGCTGGTATTCAAACCCAGGCTCATCAGAGTCTAAATATAGGGCCCTTTCAACTATATTGTATTAGCTCTCATTGTTTAAAGATGATGCAAGGATCCACCCTTTGTCACGGTTGTTCCCCAACTGTGAAGATGAATCCGTGGTGGGTTCCTCACATGGTAGGTCTTGTGGCCAAAAGCTCATTTTGCCCACTGGATGCTGAAGGTTAGGAATGCTGTTTATAGGAATAAAAGAGGATTCTAGAAGCTCTCTCTAATCAACTTCCATTTGGCTTATTCCCTGGAGGAACCAATTCTTTCCTTTATGCTCTCCTATAGCTTCTGGAATGCACCACAACATACTGAGTCTTCATCTCTGATTGGCAAATATCTAGTCTGCCCACTACAGCTGGGCCGTATGCTTACCAACACTCAGCTGCTGTCGATCCCAAGTCTGTGTATGTTAGTTTTGTTGGGTACTGCAATTCTATAGTTTAATTAGCTATTATCTGCACTGATGAAACAGGAATATGGAAAGAAAATTGGTGCTTCTCCAAAACCCAAGAAGAATGCTTGAGAAACACCCACTAAAGGCAGAAGACTTAAAGACGGACTGCTATTCACTCAGCAGTTACGGTGGGCAAAACAACTGTGAAGGGTTGGTCAGAGAAAACAAGCCCTTAAAGCTGGAAGGACTCCACACTTCACAAATGTCTCAGGTCTCCCTCTACTTGACTGAAATGGGAGACTGCAAAGGGGGTGCTGGGGAGGTGAATCATGCAAGAGAGACGGAGAACTCCAATAAACAAACCTATAAGCAAACAAAAGGCCTTGGCCATCTGTACAGAATGGCCTACAATTGAAAACCAGTGTAATTCACCACAATTTAACAAACCAAAGAACTGTATGATCATCTCTGAAAAGCCTAAGGCTAGCAAAATACTCACGGTGAAAGACGGGATGCTTTTAGCCTAAGATCGGGAATAAGACAGGAATGGCCACTCACTTTTCAACACTGTTTCGCAGGCTCTAACAGTACAATCAGCCAGCAAAAGGAAGAACAGCATCCAGATTAGAAAGAAAGAGGCAAAGTGTCTGTATTTGTAGATATAATAACCATCTTTGTAGAAAAATCAAATGGAATCCATACAACAGCTACTAGAACTAGTAAAAATGAATTTAGCATAACTGCAGAATATACAATTACACATTATATCGTAATTGTTATACATAACTGCAAATCAATATACAAAATCAATTGTACTAATCAATTATAATAGCAACAATCAGAAACTGAATTGAAACTTGAAAATGTTATCATTTACAATAGCACCAGAAAATATGAAATATCTCGAGATAATTCTGACAAAAGAAGTGAAAGACCTGTTCACTGAAAAATATAAAGTGTTGCTAAGAGAAATTAAAGAAAACCTAAATAAATGGAAAAATACTTTATTTATGGGCTAGTACATGCAACAACGTGGATAAATCTCTCTTTATGCAGAATGAAAGAAGACAAAAAAAACATACTAGATGATTACAGTTCTAGAATTCTCTAAGCATATAAAGTAATCTGCAGGGACAATAAATGCACATCAGTGGTTTTGGTGGGGAGGGATGGGCATGAAGCAGGAGGAAGGGACCACAAAGTGGCACAAGGAAACTTTGGGGTGACATATAGGCTCATTATTTTGATTGCAGTGATGGTATCACGGGTGGATATATCAAAACTTACCAAACTGTGCACTTCAAATATGTGCAGTTTATTGCATGTTGGTTACACCACAAGAAAGCTGTCTTTAAAAAATCAAATGCTGGGTCGCCTGGGTGGCCCAGCTGGTTAAGCGTCCAAGTCAATATCAGTTCAGGTCATGATCTCATGGTTGTGAAATCAATCCATGCTAAGCATGGAGCCTTCTTGGGATTTTCTCTCTCCCTCTCTCTCTCTGCCCCTACCCCGCTCACACTCACTCTCTCTCTCCCCCAAAACATATAAACAAACATTTAAAAATAAATAAGAAACAAATCAAATGTCGACAGCATATAAATGGCTTTCTCAATTACCTAAGTATACATACTTCAGTGGGTCAGAGGGCTCCTCCCATTTGTGTAACATAAATACTCCTGAAAGCAAACAGCCATCATTTAGAGCTAAAACAAACCTTGGAATTTTCTAATATGATGTACAGATTAAAACCATTGAAGTTGAAGAGAACTGAGTGAGGTTCCCGGGTCCAAACGGCTAGTCGAAGGGTAGAGTGGGGTATACATTCCCAGCTACTCTGAACTCAGAAGACTCCTTAAACCTATAATCTATGTTCATCTACAAAGTTGCCAAACACTGATGATTCTGGAAACATTCCTCAATTACAAAGCTGTTAACTGAAATTCCACCTCTGTTAAGGACGTGGCAGCTGGCTGTTGGGACCACTATAAGCTGTAAGCACGTCCATGAGACCAGGGGAGCAAATCTTTACATACTCAGCTCAATCTCACACTCTGGTCCACAAACGTAAGATCCATCTGTTTCTTTCCTTTACTAGTAAGATAACCTCCTAATGATGATAATGATTCTGATTAATTCTCAAAATGGGTAGAGAAGCTGGCAAGAAGGAAGGAATGGAGCACAGGCTTTGACGATACACAAGCTTTCGGATGATCTCAGCTTTTATATTTTCATTTAAGACCGGAGTGAATTTGGGCTAGGAAAACCACTCTGAACCTACTCGTCTCTGTAAAATGAGATAATCCTATTTTATATAGGGTTATGGGGGAGGACTAAATGAAAGCATACATAAAGTGTCCAATCAATGCCCAGTATGTAGTACATATGTTCAACCACTGGAAGCTATTATAATGAGGGCAACAACATGAGGTTTTGGAACAGTGATTATCTTGTGATTATTGTAACTCCTTTGTCAGCCTTCACTGCATCAGAACTAGATATCCACTCTCTTTCCTGTGGTCCTTGCCATACCTTCCCCCCCACACGGGTCAGTTTCCTCCATGCCACTGGGAATCGCTGGTCTAATGGGCCACAGATATTGGTGGGAGTGTGTCTTTTCCCTAAGAACCTGAGAACACAGCTTATCCCACCCACCTCCTTTCTGCTGAGATCAAATCCTCCCAAGGACAAAGACAGAGTATACAGGACTATGGTCGGCAAAATTCAAATGACCGACATCACGTATGAGACCCAGGAACAGTTTAGTTTATTTGTGAACAGCCTGGGCATTCAAGTCCAAATGTGTGGACTCCAGTCTTGGCTCCACCAAGGTACATAACCTGTTATTCGTCAGTCTCCCCATCTGGGATGGGGGCACTTCTTCAAAAGGTTGCTGTTAGAATGCCATGAAACCATGCACAGCCCCCTGGCACATGGAAAACTCAAAAGAAGAAACGGCATGGACACTGATTCTTAGGGAAAAATGACAGTGAAGAGGTGTGGTCTTACTTTTTCATTATTAATTGACAGCACATGGAACATACACGTGTGCGCGCGTGCACACAGACACCCATGTAAGGGGAGTTCTCGAGGGAATAGAAAACAGCCCTCCTTTTCAAAGCAAATGGTAAAACCTCCAGGGAGACAGGTATCAAGCAATAACCACCCACAGGGCTGTTCGTGAGGCAGCTTTAAAAGAGGTAACTCCCGTGGAAGCCAAAAGGAATAGAACGGGTTCTCAGCCCTTGTTTTTTCTTTGCCGAAAAGATGTCAAGGTGAATGCAGAAAACGCGCCAAGCTGCTGCTTGCCATGAGGAGTCAGTGCTAACCGTCTGTCTGTTTTGATAAAAGACAGCCGGGGCACAAGAACGAGGGAGAAAGGGAAGAGGAAAAAAGACAACTTGGATGCTCAACGGTGGGCTTTGAAAGGAGACAGGTATTCAGCGCAGAAGTCAGACGGTGGACCCCACGTTACAGAAACCAAATTATTTCCAAAGCAGAACAGTTATTAGTTGCGTGCTTTGGCGCCAGCGACCAGTTAAGAGGAGGAAGCGGAGGAAGAGCATAGAGTCCCTCGTTCATGACCAACCCGTGCTACCCTCTCCACGACCACAGAGACCGGTGTCAGCGGAAAGGTGCTCGTGTGACAACCTCCCAGGGCTAACGGGGGGGGGGCCACGAGGAGGAGGACACGCGGGCTCAGAAACCCTGCTCATCAGCTGGGCTGTCTTCTGTGACCCCGGCAAGCTCCAGTGAAATATTGTGTTCCCGCTTCCGAACAAACCAGCCCGAGAGGCAGATGGGCGCGGAGGGCCCTCTGCGAAATCTGGCGCTCTGGTGAGTACTGCTGGCGAGCCCAACACCCTCTTCCTCTCTTCCGAGCCAGCACACACGCGCCGGGGAATCTCCTGAAAACAAGTTCCCAAGGAAGACATATGGTGCTTACTTGCGAAGAAAGACTGCTAACAAGACAAACTGAGAAGGAATGGGGGGAAAAGCTGAGTGAGGTTTTCAGTCCCACGAGGAGGTGAGATTCGGGCTGGAGGACGCGCACGGGGCTGCTGTGCCGATGCGCGCCCCAGACGGAGGAGCCGGGAGCCCAGAGCCCCAGACAAAGAGCTCCGGCCTCTTGGGGCCCACTCCCCTACCCCCTACCGGCAGGCCTGGAAGTCAACACGACCCCTCCTGTCAGGCGTGACCGCTTGCAGCAGGCACCTGGGGGCTCTCTGAGGTCTCACATCCTCAGGCGTAAGGAAGGCCCCCCGGAGAAAACCGAAGCTCATCTCCTTGAGAAGAAACACCTTCTCCAGGGCTCCCGATTCTCCAGGAGTACAGACCCTTTTCTAATCCCACTAGGGAACAGGAAACTGAAAACCCCACGCTGCCGAGTGTGCTGAGGGGGCCAATGGCTTCTGGAGATTTATGGAAGATGGTGGGATGTCAACACAAGAGCCGTACCAATGGCACACTGAATCTTATCTTAAGGACCTGCTATAGTTAGCAGGCGGAGGCAGGCTGAGTATGCATCAGTTGGTTTTCAAAATATGTTATTTACAATACGCAGCAGATGTTCTTTGAATTCTAATGTGAAAATACAGGCTTTTTATTTTTTACTGACAGACTAAGAAGTACACTTAATATAATAATCTTGCAAAGTCCAAAGATTACCTCACAGTTTGGAAAATACTACGTTGAGTCATTAGTCCCATTACTCAGTATTTTCAAAACTCACCAGATAAATATGGTACACTGAGACTTCCTGGTAATGACCTTCTATTTTTTGCAAGGAAGAAACAGCAAGGCTTCCCAGAAGCCTCAATTAAATCTGGAAAATGTTTCTAAAATATTCTCAAGCATAACACATGCACACATACTGAAATGTTTCAGGAGAACTTTGCTCACGGATGAGTTTCTGCTGTCACTCACTCTTTAAAAAAACTTCTTGAGTGCCTCCAACGGGCTTGGAAATACTCCAGGCTGAGGGAGTACAAAGATGAGCAAGAAACATGTTGTGCCCTCAAGGAGCCTCCTGTCTACCGGAGGAAGAATTAAGTAAACAGTTACAAACCTAAGGGGATACGCTTTATACCACGGCTCACAGCATGCTGGGGGGGGGGGGGCACCTGACCAGTTTGGAAGACGGTCAGGCAATTCATCAAGTCCTGGGTCAGTGAGAACTTCCCAGAGGAAGGCTCACCGGAGAAGTCGGGAAGTTCTGAGCAGGATCCTACGTGGTTCGGAGGGAAGAGGTATCCACTGGGGGTCCTGCAGGAGCAGGCCAGGGAGGGAAGGGGGATGGGGGTGAGGGCAGGAGAAGATCCAAGAGGTGGGAAGAGAAGAACCAGAAAGGAACCTGGACTCTGGAGACCAACAGGCCCTCTCATGCTTCCCGCCTTGGGCAATCTGCTGCTACCATTTCTCCCCTCAGAAGAAAACAGGGACAATTCATGTCTGTTGTAGAGGGAGAAGACATGGAAATGGTGGGCACACGGCAGGTGTTCAGAACGTACTCATTTGTTTCCTTCCTCGGCACTCTCAAAGATCTGCAAAGGCAGGCTTCTCTGACTCACGTCACTCGAAAGAGTAACTCATAGTTGGGGCTGACTAGGTTCTACAGATTCTTGGCACGTCATCTGAACGTAACGGAGCGGTTCATTCATTCCAAATTAACACCAGCATGCCTGGAACATCCAAAGCAGTGTGAGGCACTTGGGCCGGATTCTGGGCACATGGAGCTGCCCTCAATATTCTTACCGTATGATGTGGGAAAGAGACAAGCAACTACAAACATCATGGGTGCTGATATGATGACAGAGGACTCTTTCTACATCAGTGGTTCTCAGCCTTGGCTGCAAATTTCAGTAACTGGGGAGCTTGTGAGGTGCGATTGATACTTAGACCCCACCCCTCCCAGTTTGGTCATTCGTGGTCCATGCATATGGGACTTAAGGGTGGCTTGGGTGATTCCAGACAAGGTTGAGAACCAGTGTGTAGAGTATGATTTTAGAGCTACTAGCACAGGTATAGTGGTTCTCAAATTCTGGAGTATACAGGAATCACCTGGAGGCCCAGGCTCCTTCAAAGAGGACAGGGCCTGGCCTTTGTACATTTACAAGTGTCCTAAGGAGTTCTGAGTCACGGAGAAGTTTGAGAGACATGGTTCCAATACAGCCTGGCGACATGGTACAGAACACGAAAAAAGCTGTGGCTTTTTCAAGATAGGTTAGAGGTGGGAGGGGTTCCCTGAATCTTTCCAGCTTCACATCTCTTCTTTGTGGGCCCCTCCTTGGCACAGCAGCAGAATTATGGCTCATGTGTCCATGCTGGACAGAATGCCTGCATCTTAAAGCATCTTCTCACTTTGGGAATTATAACACAAGTCCCTCCAGAAGTGCTGTTTTCTCACAGATTGTCAGATTTTATTCTCAAAGCAACAGTAGGTCACTTAGGGCAGCAGTCACAACTCTTCCTTTACAGATGAGGAAACTGAGGCCCAGAGACTTAGCCAAAGCCTCATGTTTGAGAGAAAACAGAGCTAGGACTAGAGCCAAGGTTTCCAAACTTCTAGATCTGATGTTCTTTCCAATATACCAGTGTTTCTTAAAGTGTAGTCCTAAGGCCAGCAGCACCAACATCTGGAAACGTGTCCAAAAACAAAAGCAAATTCTTGGGCCCCAACCCAGATCCACTGAACCAGAAACTCTTGGGGTGGGGCCTAGCATGAGTTTTAACAAGCCTTCCCAGGGATTCTGATATAGCGTTGCTTTTTATCATGCTGCGTCTTGAAGTACACCTTTTGCATCCAACTCTAAAGCTACTGGTATTTCCATCGATACAATGAAATATTCTACTCTTTAGTGCGCTAGTGAGTTATAGGAACCCTGGAAGGTAAGGGGAAAATTTGTGGGCTGTGTGGACTCTTGAATGAATCCATAAAGCAACGAGAAAGCGCGTGTCCTCTTTTAGCCCTAATTCCCTCGAGAAAGATTAGGTGGCTATGGCTGAGATGTAGCACCATCTAAAATATGCATGTCTGTGTCTGCATTCTCCCAGATAGGTTTCAGAAAAATTCCCCTCATTTTCAGGCAGTGAAGACTTGATGAATAATTCTAGTCTTTCAACATTGCACCCATAATTTTTTTGCACTGAAAAGTTACTGTGAAATAGAAAATGAAGTCTTTCACTGGTACCAGCCAAACCTACAAAGTGGCTCCTTTATGATGAATTCATGAAAAATTTAATGTTATGAGAGAGAGGAGGGTATTTACAGTATCTGAGCTTAGCAAAGTGGAACAGGGAGCCAACGTATGATTTCTTTTTGGCTCCCAAGGCACATGGCACACAAAATGTTTCTGTAAAGAAAAAAAAAGGCAGATCTGGTTCTGAGTTCAGTGAAATATCATGATTTCCATTTGGCTGTGTCGCAGTAGTTGCCTTTTTAGGCAACTTCCCATTTCAAGGAAAAGTTTGGAGCTCATTAGAGTCACCAACGTCCTTCCAACAGAACATGCCATTCTGAGAGATCGTTGGGCTTGCTCGCCATGTCCATAACACCAGACAGGTGCCTGGAGTTGCCAGACTGGGACAGCTACATGTGATGATGGCATCTGTGAAATTTTCTGCATATTTCATTTTTTTCCCCCTGGGTTGGCAACTGTAGGCACTGAAGGACTGGGTGAAAATATGTTCTTTTATATTTCCACCTGCAGGCGGTCCCCTGAGAGAATGGCTAGAAGAAGGTGAGGTCTGCGTTCTGCGAAAGGTTTAAGACCGGACAGTACGTCATCTCACACCTGAGCTAAATCTGCTTCAGGTTACGTTTTAAAGAAAGACAGAAATCGAAACTTGGATTATTGAGTAGAGTACCACGGTCCCAACCTAAAAAGGAATCACAGAATTGCAGACTCAGAAGGGACCTTGGTCGTCTTGCACCTTTTGAGTGGCTCATTTCAACAGAATATCCTACACCTGGTTGGCCAGGTTGCCCTACCTGAGCTCCACCTGAACGATGAAAGTAGTAAATACCACCTTGGAGTGGATCTGATAAACAATGTTTTTCCTTAATTTAGCTTGAATCACCTGTACATTTTCTATCCTCTGAGGAAATAAAGAATAATAATAATTAAAAAAAAAAAAACCCAAGATGTAGTTCCTTCACGCGACAGCTCTTTGACTAAAGACAGCCAACGTGTCCCTTTGTCCGGGCTCTGCCACTGTCTAATAAGCTAACATTGGTTCAGTCATTAAAACTCACCAGACCACATTTCCCTCATTTATGAGCTGATGAATGTGAGAATCGCCAGCCTTCTGTAACCTTACATGGCTATATAGAGGATCAGGTAAAATGCAAAAGTCCTTTCAAATGGTATAAAACATTATGCAGATACAAGACAAGTCAATGAAGATGCTGGCAGGTTTGGTACAATTCTCTCGTTTCCTTCATCCAAGCCTTGTGCTTGGATTGACTGAAAATAATAACAGGCCAAAATGACAGAGAACTCTCCTGACACTGACACAAAGACTGTCGTGAACAAGTTTAGCTTTTTACCTCTTCTATATATTATAGAGGCTAAAAGTTTCATTCACTCAAGAAATACTTATCCATAATACTCTATATTTAAAACACTCTACCAGCTGGTACAGGAGTTATAACAATGAAAAGGCAGGCCTTCTACCTTTGGGGGAGCGGATAAGACAGGCACATAAATAATTGAAATATGAGACAAAGAGCCACAAGTCCTTCCCCCTCCCCCAACACACACAATTCTGGAAATCCAAAAGAGAGAGAAATCCTATTCTAAGACTTCACGGAGGAGAAGGGATTTGAAGGATCTGAGAATTTCAACACACAAGATCGTGCTGGCAGAAATAAAGGATATCATTTTGGATGAAAGGCACAGGATAAGCAGGGGTCTGGAATAACAGATTGTAGAGGCGGAAGACAAAGATGACCAGGGTTTTGCTTGGGCTAGAACACAGGGAGGGAGGAAGAGTACAGAATGGGTCTGAAGGGAAGACAAGGTTCAGGTTGTAGAAGGCCTTACAAGTTAGGTGAAGGAGTACAGGATGTATTCAGTAGGGTTAAGGAACCTGGAAGGCTGCCTAAGGAAATGGCATACTCACATTCATTTGGAAGGAGGACTGATGTCTGGCAGCCATGTGTAAGACGGAATGAACAGAGTCGGAATGGGGCCTGGTGACAGTCCAGGTACGAGAAACAAAGGCCTGGCTTTGGACAATGGCATGAAGAAGTAGGACACCAGATGAAGAAGTACAGCCCAGACAGAACAAAAGGGCGTTACATACACGATGGCTGTCAGCCATGGCAACCAAGGAGTTGAAAGAAAGAACTAAGTCAAATTTTTCAACCCTGGGTCACTCTATGGCCAGAATTAGGGAAAGCACGAGAGCCTGCCAGGGTGTGAGTTCTGTTTTGAGCAATGAGTCTATGAAGCTGGCAGGACATCCAAGTGGTGAAGATAGTTTTGGAAGTTATCCACATAGTTAGGAGCCAGATGGTGTTATGAGACTGGAAAGAGAGAAAATAAAGAGACAGATAAAAGAGGGGGCATCCATATTTAGGAAGACATGGAGCAATGGAGCCCAAGGTAGAAAGAGAATGTGGAGTATCACGGAAACCAAAAGGAAAAGAGGGTTTCAAGACGGAGGGATGGCCAACAGGGTTCTGTGTGACCTAAAGGTCATGGGGAAAGGGACCAGGGAAGTTACCAGGCTTGGCAAATACGATGACGCCATGAACCACAAAGAGAAATTTCAGCAAACTAATAAAGGTAGACTCACGAGTGCAAGAAGTTAGGTGGGAGTGGGTGGGAAAAGAAGTACCAACCACGAGAACAAACTGTGCTTCCAAAAGACTTGACAGTGAAGGAAATGAGAATAGAATGGTACCTCAAGGGGCAGCAGGAGCCAAGCAATTTTTTAAAAGCATGAACTCTTGAGTCTTTCTGGAAGCTGAAGAACGGAAATGAAGAGAGTCAAAAGCCAGGTTCTGGAGGAGGAGGGAGGAAATGGAAGAGGGCACACAAATGGAGGTGCCCACCTTAGAGAAAGGAGTGGATACTTCCTTATTTAGGTGAATGGGAGGAGGAAATGGAAACACTGGTCAAATCTGAGGCGGGGCCTAGGAATATTGAGATCAGTCATCCTACAGATAAGTTGGAAGGGACTTGATAATGATGTTTGCATCTATAAAGAATTTGAGGGTTGGTGAAATGATAAGAGAGAGACAAAATAAAGAAGGGAATAGGAGTTATTATAGAAGCTAATGCAATTGAAGTCAGTAAAAGACACAAGTGAAATCTTTCTCAACATGTAACATGTCAGACCCAGGAACCCTCGTTGGAAGTTGGAAAATTTTTCTTTAGAGGTATTTAAAAACATAACTGAATTCATGTCCAGTCAGCATATGATATTTCAGAGATTAAACATCTGGAAAAAGCAAATCCATACAGATTGAAAGTACATGAGTGGTTGTCAGGGGCTGGAGGCAGGAAGGCATGGGTATGGGGTTTCTTCTCGGTGTGATGAAAACGTTCTGGAATTAGACAGTGGTGTTGGTTGTGTGAGATACTAAATGTCTGCGAATATACTAACAATCAGTGAACTGTAGACGTTAAAAGGGTGAGCTTTATGCGATCGTATCTCGATAAAGCCTTTTTATTTAAAACAAATTAAGTCATTTAAAAACAAAAGATTATTTCAGAGGCAGACCTGTCAATAGATATGGAAATATACTAAATGATGTTTTCCTTACATCCCGAAAACCCTCTTGGTTTTCTTTCTTGCAAGGAGCTCTCAGGGCCCCTCAAAGCAGCTAAGACATCATGATTTATTTCAGGAAAATGCTCCGGGAAGGATGTACCAGTATTTGTCCCAGGCAGTAGTTAAGACTGAAGGAAATGCTCAGATTCTCAAGTATTGTGTTCCTAATCAGTGCTCCCCTAACCAAAGTCCACGGACTGATTGCATCCAAACCGTGTGGAGAACATTTCAAAAGTACAAATGCCCAGGCCCCACGAAAGGTCTCCTAACCTACAGTGTCTGGAGACAGGGCACCCGAGTCTGTATTTGCGTGAAACTTTCTATGTTGGCAAACTGCTGTGTCATCACCAACCACACTGTTGAGTAGAAGCATGAGCAAACAGCGTAACCAGCAGAATGGTGGCTGGGCCATTGTAGGGTGTGATGAGCCCATGTCTCTGATGGTCACCATGGTATGCCAGGCTCTCAGGCAACTTTTCTAAACACTGACTGCTACTGCTCATATTCCTAACCGTCTCCCCCTCGGTCTTTACAGTTTCGAAGGTCCTCGATCCCCTGAGGACATCTTCTAGTTTGCTTTACGGAAATTAATTCTGTGGCAAGACAGAATGCAGGTCCTCTAGCACGCAGACCAGGCTGTGCTAATACTGGCTGGGTTGGCTGGCAGACATGAAAACGAAATAATACAATATTGCCACCCAGTTTTAATTTAATTGGCAAGTCATACTCAAAGGCCAGAGTTGTGGTTTCTTGGAAATCAAGAAGATAAAAGAAAAGTCAACAACGAATGAGCATCTTCCTTTCTTCATTCCTTCTGCATTTACCAGGAAACCAGCACTCTGCGAAGCCCAGATAAGGCATGACACCTGTCCTTGAGGAGAACACAGCGCAGGGGGGGAAGTGGAAAGTGGCTGGTGCGTAAGTGCAGGGGCGTCAGTCTTGCGAGCGGTCTGCACAAGGAGAGTGTGGGGACACAGGCTGCGTGTCGGGAGGAAAACGCACACCGCTCCGAAAGAAGGCTGGCTTTATGACAACCTGAACCAAACGCTTCCCCCTGCCGGGTCTCCGGAACTCAGGAAATGGTGTCGACTGTACCCAGGGCTGTGCCAATCTCTCCCGCCACCTATCTGTGGAGCCGCACGTCCACCTTTCCTGTGGGGAAGGACCCAGGCTGTGATATCCGGACCCTGTGTGCTCTGCCCAGGACCTGACTGATACCTCACTCTTCCCCTGCGGCCCACCACGGAAATGAAGAGCTTCTCTTCATGAGAACAGCCAGCAGTCTCTACTCAGAGGCCTATGTGTCCACTAGCCAACACCACAAGCAAGCTGTAGGTCCCTCTCAAACTCATATTAGTAGGCGAAGGAGAGCGCCTCTGACATTCTCCAGTGACGGTCCCAGGAGCAGGTTTTTGCCAGCGGTGAGCACCAAGGCATAAAGGAAAGACCTCAACGCTGAAGGCTCTTTTCCCTCCACAGACAGTCTCTTGGCACAGTCGGCCCCGTGCACAGCTGCCTGGAGCTGAGCTAGAATGGCAATCGTCGTCGTTCTGCGGTACGACAGGAGTGGTATTTTGCTGTAGGCCCAGCTTCTGTTGAGATGGCAGAAGGAGTGGCCTGTCATCCAGAATTACTTCTCAGATCCCAATTATATGTTTCAAAAATATCACCTATTAAGGCCCAGACACTTTGTTTGCTGGTTGCAGCCCTCTGAACAGGTTACCATGGATTTACGCTGGCATAATGGGCCTGCATGATGTATGTTCCCTGTCAGTGCTGAAACAACAGTCAGTGCGTCTGAGCAGGCCCACCTGCCAAGCAATATGTTCTCAATCCCTCAGGCAGAGCAGTGCATTGCTCGGCTAAGGAAATGTCCCCCCACTGAGCAAATGGCAGAGCCACGGAACACAGGCAACTGTGAGCGCATGCGCACAGAAGATCACAGACACACGGCAGGAGGGGCGATGGGGAGGGACAGTGAGGATGTTCCCGTCAAGCTTCACTTCACAGTGACGGGCAAACGATCTCACGGTTTTTCTTTCTTTCCTTTTTTTCTTTCTCTAATGAACTACCATAGGCTGCTAATCGCATACATCATTAACACAAGTGGCTGGAGGTTGGCTGTGGGATGGCAGGCAGATGGGTCGCCGAAGCCCAAAACGGGGAAGGGACGGGACTGAACGCTCAGGATCACGCAGAAGGGGCCTGTCTCGTGGTGCTTAGGTGTGCCGGTGGAGGACAAAGGCATAGTCTGATGGACCCCTCTTTGCAGGGGGGGAGGCAGCACACCGCAGGTCACTAGAGAATGCAGCAGGTTCCCCGCACTGACTGATGGGAGAGCTCCCCACCACCCTGCTTCTGCTGGTCTCCCGGAGGTGCCCCTAGACAGAGAGGCGGGCTTTGCCTTTTCCCTGGAAAAAGCAGACTTTTGTCAAGGCCGGGCACTGGGGCTTCCGGCTTGGAGTGCTCCGGCTAATTAGGGATAGCATGAGGCCTGCGCGGTGAAGAAACCCTCGGAGGCACAGGACAGACTCCGCTTTCAGCTGCTAGGAAGAGGGGAGCGGGACATGCTCCTCTCTGGGTAGGGAAGCTCTCTGCAGATTATGTAACGAGGAACAATGAATGGCTTTCTCGTGGGCGGTGGAAGGACAGCGCTGTTCAAAGCAGTTAACACAACGTTTTTTACAAAGGCTACAATCTTACTTGGGATTTTAGGTCAGTCCTCCCTAACCTCTTTCAAGATCTCCAAACAGTTTTGTCAGGTCCTGAACCGCACGGAATGGATGGTCACAACAGTTCTCGTCGAGGCCCACGACAGACTGCTCACTTGTATTTTATATGGCTGTGCTGAGCACATGAGCTAGCACACGGGAGAACAACCTCCTTGCACCTGCTGATGGAGGGAGGAAGGCCAGCTCCCAGACAAAACAAACAGCGGTTAGATTCCGGTTAAGCCGAACTATGAAGGATCATGCAGCCGCTGAAAATTATAGTTTGGTTCTCTAGTGAGGAACGTTTCAAAAGCACCAGAATGTATCAACAGGAAAAAAAGCAGGTAGAATTGGATCTCATTTAGGGACAAATGTATAGACTTCATAAATGTTTGTGTATGCTCACACACACACACACACACACACAGGTCTGGAGGGATGCTTGAGAATTGGTATCTTCGGGTGAAGAGGTTTCAGGTGGTTTTTACTTTCATTACTCTTCTGTACATTTTAATTTTTTTCAAATAAGGATGTGTCATTTTATGAAAATACGTCAGGTTATTTTAATAAAAATGTACGAGAACAACCATAATGCAGTGCAGCGAGACATTAGTGTTTCCAGAGGAGGGAAGAATCGTGGTGTTCAGACAGAGAAAGGTCCCTTAGAAAAGGTGGTGTGAGCGGAACGGAGGCTGATGAGTTCTGGGTGGGGATGGTAGTGCACAGTGCATCCAGGTGACAAACAGAGAGAGCAACCACAGAGGGACAGAAAATGGGGGACATGTTAAAGGCAGCGGCCAAGAATGCACCGTGGCTACCGTTCGAGCAGGTACCTATTTGTGGAGACGTAATAAGATTTGAGGGAGGTGGGAGCCTTTTATAATAGTCTTTACTGGCAGAAAGTCTAAAGACTTTTATAATAGTCTTTACTGCCAGATAGAGGAGTTTCCATTTAATTTGTAAGGCAAACAAGACCCAAAGAAAAGAGCATGTAAGTGAGTGTGTGTGTATTTGAGAAACCGTTGATATAGGAGACATGTTTTAGGAGAAAAAAAATCAAGCAGTGATGTATATGATCAGAGCTGAGGACAACGGGAGACAGACAAATGAATTAGAAAGCTACTGGAACATTCCAAGGAAGAAGTGAGGAAACAAGGAGATTCTGAACAGATAAAAGAAAAAAAACAATGTGTTAGAGTTTAGGGAATTAAAATTGGTTGACCTAGATGTTCAGCAAGAAGAGCCAAAGATGAGATTATAGCTATGTGGAGCTTAAGGTACTGCTGTGATTCACAAGGGAAGCTATGGGGCAATGGAGTCTGGATTGGGTGAAGACACTGGTCTGGGAAATCACTCTCAGGGCTCCTTGTGCACGGATATGAGTAGAAAATATGCTCTATGAGTGAAAGCCTTAGCCTGTGGTTCAGTGCCATACTGCTCACTCACAAAACATTGCTGGGCATGTGGTAAGAACTCAAAGGTATTTACCGATGGAATGAAGAACTACTAACAGTGAAATGAATCGGTCAAGGAGAGTACAACATAAAGAGAAAGCCAAAGAGAACTGAAAACAGACCCTTGGGGTCAGTTAACAGGTGGGAGGAGGAGGAAGTTGACAGGACAAAGGGGAAAGAAGAAGAAGCTTTAAGATTAACGTCTTGCCACTTGGTGAAATTTTCTTTGGACAATTTTCTAAAATGTTTGGGGTTTCAGCTTTTTTATATTTAGAAAAGGAGTGATGCTAATCTTGAAGGCTCCATGAGATCCAGAATTCAATGCATCATTCACTGTTGATTTTTAAAAATTTTTAAAAATGTTTATTTATTTTTGAGAGAGAGAGAGAGAGAGAGAGAGAGAGAGAGTGAGTGAGTGAATGGAGGTGAGCAGAGATAGAGAGGGAGACACAGAATCCGAAGCACGTTCCAGGCTCCGAGATCTGAGCACAGAGTCCGACGCAAGGCTCGCACTCACCAGCCGTGAGATCGTGACCTGAGCCGAAGTCGGACGTTAACCAACTGAGCCACTTAGGCGCCCCTATTTAATTCTTATTATTAAGAATTTGTGGAGGCACCTGGGCGGCTCAGTCGGGTAAGTGTCTGACTTCGGCTCAGGTCACGATCTCACGGCTGGTGAGTGTGAGCCCCGCGTCGGGCTCTGTGCTGACATCTCGGAGCCCGGAGCTTGCTTCAGATTCTGTCTCTGTCTTTCTCTGCCCCTCATGCATTCACGCTTTCTCTCAAAAATAAGTAAACATTAAAAAAAATTTAAAAACCCAATTTGTGTCTGATTAAGCAGGAATATGCAAGTTTAGGGGCCCCTGGGTGGCTCAGTTGATTGAGCATCCAACTCTTGATTTAGGCTCAGGTCATGATCTCACAGTTTCGTGAGATCTCACGGTTTGAGCCCCACGTCAGGCTTTGTGCTGACAGTCCAGAGTCTGCTTGGGATTCTTTCTGCCCCCTCTCTCTGCCCCTTCCCCCATGCAAATGCACTCAGGCTTGCTCTCTCTCTCTCTCTCAAAATAAATAAACCTTAAAAAAACAAAGAATATGTAACTTTCCTGAAGGCTAAGAAATTTCTCTCCCTAAATTGCTTAATGCTATAACTTTCTCAGGAATTGTTGCTCAATAAATCAGCTGATTTGACTTTGTCCTTTTTTGTACTGAAGTATAATCTGCAATAGTAAATGGCACTGATCTCAAGTATACAGTTTGTTGAGTTTTGATAAATGTATGCACGCGGAACCTATCTTCCTGCCAATATGTAGGACGTTTGCATGTTGACTGGATTTTGATTCCTTCATGACTGCGTTACTGAAAACCCACGTGAGTTGTCCTTATTCCTCTTCTCTATCTTACCACTATCTTATTGGTGAAATAGTTATATAATCAGTCATTTTCGGATATAGAATTCTGATGTTTTTCTTAATGTTATTTCTTCTTTTTCTTTCAGTATTTTCCCCATGTAATAGGCCATAAATTCAAGTAAGATCCTTGGACCAGATCAAACATTATTTATGTAGGATCACTGCCAGATTTTTTTTTACTTAAAAGGGATTTCGTGAATCTGACAGTCTCACCGTAAGAGGTATTTATCCTATATTCTTTTATATTAGTGAATATTTGGTTATTATGAGAGAATACTTAATTCATTTTTTGCCAAAGATAAATGTGTTTGATAGCATATTTTTAAAAACAGGCTGTTATATTTCAGACTAGTTTTGAATATTTCTTCAGTTGGGTCATGGAGACTGTGGTTTTTGAATCATCTGGACCCAAACACCATTCAGCTGACTTTGGCTCCTTAGAGCAGGGTAAGGGGAGCTCTGCTTCCTCCTGTTTTTAATCAGATACAATTTGATATTTACCCATTTCTGACACCTGGCCCTGACAAAGTCCGCGGATGCCAGTTCAGGCGGGACCACATCTCTGACCTTGATGAGTCCTCTGGATGTGACAGCTCCCCCAAGCTCAAATGCTGTGGGGTCACTTTGACTCTGCTTTTCCCCACCTTACAAGAGGCAGGCTTCCCAGTCATAAACCCAAGCTGAGGACTAGAGCCCTCCCCTGAGATCACAACCATGGATGTGGGCCTGGCTTTGCCAGCGGAAAGGGGACTGCTTTTGTGGTTAGTGTCAGACGTCAATGCTAGGGGCTGGCTTCCAGGCAAAGTCTCCAACACTCAATCTCTACCAAAACAAAATCAGAACCAACACAAGCAACTGAAATTACCGAAGTCTGTCCTCCTGATGGTTAAACAAACAATTCTACCTGCAGTGAATTTTAAGTACTTTGGGTCTCTATATGAGCAAATATTCCACTATTTGCATTAACTTGGGTTGATCCTGGAGGCACATTAATCAGAAAAAGAGGAGAGAATGTCATTTGTGCCAAATACCCAAGCCCTTGCTTGAGTCCAATGCTATACTGAAACAGTGTAAGTTTTCTAGTGCTGGAGGCTGAACAGTTCCAATAAGACCGCACAGGAGAAGTCACTAAATCAAACAGTCAATGTAAATCTATTGAACCACTTCACTCTGAGATCAGTGTCAGTCCTGTTTCGAACACAGTCTGTCTAGACTCTGGAGAATCTGAAATCTCAGAAGCTGAGCCCATTATCTCTTCAACCATGATCTAGTCTAAATATGTTTAACTTACAAGCCACTCTAACACAGCACAGTTATTTGCCCGTGGTACAACAGATAAACTGGGCAAAACCTCTTAGCTCTTGTCTTGTGTTGAGGAAAACAATACCATACAAGACCTAACAGTTTCAATGAAGGTCTCAGGCCATGTGAAGTAAACATAATGATACACCAAGACTGAAGGTGAAGAAATTAAGTGCATAGTGTAGGAATCCGTTCTACCTCATTGCTGTGAAAGGATTTTCAGGCCTGAGTGTGGATACCCCCAATGATGGCATTTACTACTTTCCAAGGCTCTGTATAGCTGTGCATTTTATTCGAGCTGTCAGCACAGAGCCGGGCGCGGGGCTCGAACCCATAAAATGTGAGAGTGTGACCTGAACTGGAGTCGGACACTTAACTGACTGAGCCACCCAGGTGCCCCCTGTGCATTTTATTCTGAATTCAACTCTGCCCCTCTGGAACCTATGCACATGGAGTGGCCTCACTTCTGGCCTCTGCAAGTGCAAATTAATTCTCACAGCTCTTCCATATGAGAGTTTGTTAGCTATCTGGCATCCAAGACCTAGCTGCACAATTGCAAAGATGGTTTAAGGCATGGCTCCTGGTCCAGGGTTACTACAAGGATAACAAATGTTATGTGGGAAATCTGGCTTATTCCCAGAATCTTAGGGTAAAAAAGTCATGAAATGCATAACAGCCATAGAAAAGGCAGTGCCAGTCCTACCAAGATTGGAAGTGATATGAATAAAATGGTACACGAAACAACGTTCTAACAAAATCACAAAGGTGGGCCCTTGTTAGTTTGCATAATGCTTAGATCGCAGTTTAAAATCTAGACGGTTTTTGCTCCATATATTTATTGTACCTTGTAACATTTGTCCTCCAAAGGTTTAATCTCGATACTTTACATTTGTATAGCACTTTAGAGCTTTCAAAGAATTTTACATGTAATTTTATATCATTTGATTTTAAAATTCAAAAGTGACATTAAGCTGTGGAAAATAAGCCTCTCGCCAACCATGCTGAGAATATGATGAGGCATGGAAGTGTAATCCACTCTCCTGAATGGATTCATGGTGTCCACAAGTTTGGGTTCTCAAGCAGAGCCCTGTCTGTCTCGTACTAGCTGTGCGACCTCAGTCGAATTTCTTAACCCCTCTAAGCCTCGTTTCCTCTTCTGAACATGCAGATAACATACTGGGGACCTCAGTGAATTCATCCACACCAAGAGCCGAGCCCAGCGCCTGCTACACAGGATGAATAAATGTCTGTGCTTAATGATCTTTTGTGTTCATCAGGGCTAGTGACAGATTTCTTTATTATAAAATGTTTTTATAATACATGACAGAAAAGTCTGGTAAAAGTATTTAAAGTATCGAGAGCTTAAAAGAAAGTTGTCACTTTAATAGTCTCAAAAATACTGTGATGGCCACGTCTGGGTATAAACACAGAAGAACTGAAAGCAGGACTCGGGTCTGTGTGGGGTGGCATTATTCACAATCCCCGCTAGGAGGAGGCAGCCCCAGGGTCCCCTGGAGGATGAATGGATACACAAAATGTAGCACACACAGAATGGAATATGACTTGGCCTTAAAAAGGAGGGAAATTCTGATACCTGCTAAACACAGACGAACCTTAAGGTCATTATGCTAAGTGAAAAGAGCCAGTCACAAAAAGACAAATACTATATGATTCCACTCACATGAGATACACAGAGCAGTCAAATTCATAGAGGAAAAAAGTAGAAATGGTGGTTGCCAGGGACTGGGGAGGAAGGAATGGGGAGTCGTCGTTTAATGGAAATGGGAGTTTCAGTTTGGGAAAATGAAAAATGTTCTGGAGATGGACGATGGCCGCACAATGTCCTTAATGCCACTCAGCTGTACACAACACTTGTTAAAGTGGCATATTTTATATCACATGCATTAAAATGGTAATTTTTGTTTTTTATTTTTTTGCCCCAGCAACAACAAATACTGCAATGGTATTCCAACAGACGTCGGGCTTCAGAGAAGTACGAGGCACACTCCCTGTACTCGAGGTACTTGATGCCTAATGAGGAAGACAGAAAACAAACAACAAGTGTCCATCCAAAGTACTCCAACTAGGGCGGTGAGCAAATAAATAAATAAGCATCCCTGACACAACAACTTGCCAATGACATTATCCAGTTGGTGGACATTAGCCAGATGTCTTGGGTCAGAATCGTGGACAAAGACCGTCACCTGAAGTTTCACTCAACAACACTCAATAACAGCGCATGATTATTACATATTAAAAATCAAGAGGCTCCCAAAGACACTTAGTGACTGACAGCTTCATCTCCCAGGCTTTTTAAAGTTCATCATGCAAACACAGACAGTGTGAAACTGTTAGTCTAATTAAGCATTTTCCTTATCCTCCCCCAGCAGAACTGCGTTTGAGATAAAGGATAATGGCACTAAATGAACAGGTTAATTAGAGACAGCATTTACCCCCGCAGGCCCTTCACTGGAAACACCATTTCACACCATTACATCACACAGGAGAGCCAGGCTCCAGGGACCAGCTCCTGAGACAGCCAGTGACCGGCAGAGAACGTAGCAAGCAGTAGAAAGGGAAATCATGTTGGCATACCCAGTGGTGGCTCAGCCAGGATGGCCCCCCATATTTCTCTAGGGCGTGAGCCCGCCAACTAGAGCTGCAGGCCAAATCCACCCCGCGATCACGTTTTGTATAGCCCGTAAGGTTAGTCTCTGCATTTTTAAAGTGTTGTTTAAAAAAAACAGAAAAAGAGAAAAGAAATCAAGAAAGAACGTATGGCAGAAACCTGCGCGGTCACAAAAGCTAGTATGTTCTCTCTGGCCCTTTACAGAAAAGGTTTGCCAAGCCATTGTCTCGGATGATAGGAATCAAGCTATGTGCTCGATACGAAAGGAAGGAGGGTAAAGAGAATTGCAAAATGTTCACATGGGAGATTTTTTTTTTTAAACTCCAACCCTGTCACCAGGTGCCATGCTACAAATATCTTAAGCTGATGCAGAGGTGTCCTTTTGTTAGGAACAAAGCTTTCTCTCTGTGGCTATCTAGGAAAAAAAGCAGCAGAAATCTGAGCAACTTATTAATTCAAACTACTTTTTTTTTTAAATAAGAAAACACAAACTTGTCTCCTCCTCCCTTCTCACCTCCCTCTTTCTCCAATGACCAACTAGTCATTATTTCAAGTTTGAACGTGTTCTTGTGAAAATATTATGATTTAAGGTAGTGCCTGCTATCATTCCATTGGTTTTGGAGGTTTAGGACCAAGTTTTAAAATAGGTTACAAGTTGAAACTTGGCGGAGAGAAACAGACACTCAGGGTAGGCACCAATTGTATGTAATTTGAAAACAGCCGGTTTCGAATTTGCTAATTCATAAGAGCTCAGGAAAGAAGGCAAACCTCAACAACCTAACCTAAGTGCAAAATACTTGCATTCTGAATATAGCCCAGCGCCCATTCAGAATCTGTCATTAATTCAGCCGATGTTTTTCTTCCCAGAATAATAAATACTTTCTTCAATTGAAATGTGGGATCATTACAAATAAAAATATTGCTATTGACCGGCTGTAAGTGGATTACATATTTACTTTGCTTTATTGGAAGGCCCATGAGGGGAATGACCATAACTTATGCTTTCTCTTGCATCCCATACGGCCCAGTTGGGCACAAAATTGGCACTTAAAAAAAATTCTTGTTGATGAAATAGTGAAGAGCCAATACAAAGAATGAAAACCGGCAAATGAGACTCGCTCACTCTTGCCAGGTACACACATTTTAATATGGTTACTGGCAAAATGTGAAGTGTCTTGGCTCCCGAGAGAGACTCCAAAGTCCAGTGACCTTCAATGGAACTTCAACACAAAGTCAATCATCCTTCTAATAGCTCTGGTCTCTCATATCCATGCGATTTTGAGATGAAAAAGGTCTCCACTATAAATACATTCTTTGTTTCACAAATATTTCAACACTTAGGAGTATCAAATTAGTGTGGGATCTTTGAATAGATTCTCTTTCTGAAGGAGTTGAGCATGACAAGTGCTTCTGACTACAAGCTCACTGTCCAGAGAAAGTGTGTTCCACCCTAGATTACCAAGGAATTGTTGAACAAAGGTGCAGAGAGCATTAGGGCACCCCTAGTAGGAGGAGCTAGTGGGCTGGATGGATTTGGAACAGCTGTTCTCAGGGGCTGCTGTTCTGCTGGAGCCTTTCCACTGGATCAAAGATGGCCGTTTCCCGTTTACAGAGTGTAACAATATGGAGTGTGTGTGCATGCACACACGTTATGCACACATTACATAACCTTGAAGCCGCGCCTGATCTTGGGAGACAGTTGTGTCCTTCTAGGGTTGCATGAGGATAAGGACTCAGTTATCCTAAGCTGAAAAGATCTTAAACTGACAGGAGACTTGAATGCCTTATGTCTTTCACCTTCAGCTCATTATATGAATATGTTCTTAACAAGGATATCATTAGATTCCATTTATAATAAACAAACAAGGGAAGAAACATTATGCCTGTTGACAGGCCAGTCATCTCAACCCCAATAATGACTCCTCTTTTTGCTATTTTATAAAGTTAGTCCTTCCTGATCACTGATTTTCTTGCCCTTTGACTACACATCAAACTAACTGTTACTTACAAGCAATTGACTGCAAGTTTATTTAACAGCAAGATATCCCTTTAATTAACTGCCTTCTTTTTTATTGGAGTTGACAGGCAATACATTTGTAGCATTTCAAATGATTACATAAAGTCTTAGGTAGTTATATACCAATTGGTAAAGAAAAAACATTAATCCTAACAGATTTTGTGGTTAAGAAACCCCACAAGAATAAGAGATCTCAGTAATTTCACAGAACTTCAGATTGACTGTCATTATCTATTTATTTAGGTAGAAATTATTAATTTCATTAATTTAAAAAATCTGTTTTTTATCCTGCTTTTGAAGACAAAATTGTTCTTGAGACATTACTGGTCTTTCCCTTAGACTCTCTCTGCTTCAATGTAGAAATTATACTTCGGGGAACTTGAAGTAACCAAGAATGTACACCAAGATTTAAACCAAAATATATTTATCACTTCCCTGCCTAAAATTGATTTAAAAATTGTAAATGACACTTCTTCATTTCAACAGGAGGAGAGAGGTAAGATAAAGCATGATATATTCACAGAAAATACATATACATACACATTATGCGGTCATTAGAAATGACACTGTAGAGTACTTATGGATGTAATGTTCAGTGAATAAAAGATGAATTCTAAACAGTGTATGTGATTCCAATTACGCTCACTATGTTTGAACAGAAAAAAGACTAGAAGGATATAAACAAAACCAGCCAACTGTTATCAATGGAGGGAGAACTTGCAGGTGATTTTTTATTCTCTTCTTTGTGCCTTCCACATTTTATATAATTTACTTGTTTGGTAATAAGAAAGAACTATATATTTTGGAAGTCTATTTGGGAAGAGGACTCTCCCACAGGTCTTAATTAGATGCTATTCTAGACTCAGAGCCGTCCAGCAAACCACTCCCAAAAGTAGTCAAGTTCTTAACTAGAATGACTGCCCGCTGATTCCAGTTCCCCCTTCTTTAGATTACTGTGAGAGCAGAACACAGAAAGAGAGTTTGGGGAAAATGCCTACTCCTGCATTTATAAACAAGTGAATTCTCAGTAGGAGGAAGAATCATTAAAACCAACCAAAAAAAAAAAAAACCACCAAAAAAAAAAAAACCACCAAAAAAAAAAAAAAAACCCACCACCACCCACCCTTGTTATCCAATACTCACATCGAAGAGGTTTTATATCCACACATTTTAAGAATCCAAGAGGGAGTCATAACCCAATTCAATTTAATTGGGTGCTCTCTTGACAGAATTGTTATTAATAAGGTTGTATTGTACAAACCTCCCTGAAATCCCAAACGCTGCTGACTACACCGCAGAAACATTTACCAGCCGGTACACAACAAGCAGTTGTGTCTGCTCTTCTGTCCTGCCCTCCCCCCTCCCGCAGACCCCTCAAGCCTTCTTCTCCCCCTTCTCCTTGGATTCTCAAATCAAAGAAAAAGCTTGTCTTGAGCAACCTCCATAAATTATTCACATGATATTACAGTGTATGTCAGCAATCTCACAGTGTTTAAAAAACTTAACTACAAGCCAATTAAAATGTAAACTGAGAAAGATGGATGGAGCAGGTTGCTCTGGTGTGAACTTGAGCGGCTCATAACAATATGCAGTACAACTTCCAGACCTGCTAATTTGACAGATACTTTCATCAGCAGAGCCTCCCCCTCCCCCCATGACTTCTGCTTCTTCTTTTTAATGTAGTGCTTCTCCCAGGACAAATGGTTCCATATCTTTCCACATTCAGCAGATTAGTCCCCTGAGCCTTGCAACCAGCCCAAGCACTCAAAGTGGAAGTTATTAACAAGAGTTCATTTCTTTTCCTCTTTGTTTTTAGATATGTGTAATATGCCCCCCATTTTGTTTTGTTTTGTTTTTTTTTTTTACAGACTGCAGTTTAGAAGTAAAATAGCGTTTTTTAAAAAAAAGAAAAGCAGAAAAAGCAGGCAAAGGTGAAGTATGCAGTGAGGAAAGGCTGGGAAATCTGAAAGCTAGCCAAATGGAGATCACGATGCTCTAAAACTAGTCCCACTGTTTCTTTGTTTTTCCTACGATTCACTTCACACCAATGGGTCTATAAACCATAATTTACTTAATCTAGAAACAACTAAGAGGCTAAATACAAGGAGTTCCTGCTCTGCTTTTGAGAGGGAGAGAAGACAAAAACTGTCTATTGAGACAAAAAGAGGAGTCCCTTGAAAAATCTACTAGCACATAATTCTCCATATCCCTCATCCCGGACCTCCTTTCCATTTCCCCTCTTTAAACATTATACAAAAAACCTCCATCTGCAATGAAACTAAAGCAGTCCTCAACCAGAGTGGCATCAGAACACGAGCCACATTATTAACATCTCTACACGGCCTACCTCTTCTTGGCAGAATATGAGTTTTCATTTCTCAAAACTGTATAGCTCAAATTTACGTCAGGGACATCTGATTCCTCTAAAAAAGGGCCTGAACGAGGAAAATTCAACACTGAAAATTTGGTACCAACCTAATGGGATAATATTCCCCGTCAGTTCTATTCTTTTCAGTTTTGTACTAGACACAATTTGAACAGAAGACACAAATGGTCCTCAATCCTTACAGAGAATAAACTATACCTTAATCCTAGAGACATCTCTGACTTTGTGATAATGGGACATCACCTTAATTGGTCTACTCTCTATCATCTAGATATCTCAGGTCAATCAAAAAGTTCACAAATAAATGGTACTTGTTCAAATCAACATAACCGTAAGAAATGCTGGTACCTCTGATCCAACTACTAGGGTATCAATCAGCAACAAGGACATCAAATCCACACCTCGTAATTGATTAGCTAATCAATGAAAGAATTCATTACCTTGAAAAGGTATATAACTATTGTAAATAACCACTGTATGTTGAAATCAGAGAGATAGATGTAATCAGAAATAAACAAATGCCTCATGGGTAGCTAATATAAATGGAAAGGAAATGAAGGAATTCAACTCTGACCAAACTTTGAAATTGGAGGTTTAATTGGGGGAAAACTAGTCATGAACTCAAAGTTCATGAATTCCACACTAGATTGTCTATTAGTCAGAGAGGACTATGCACACTGCAATTATATCTCAAATGTTTTTGGTCAAATTCAGTTAAGCAGGGGCCTCCAAAAAGCTTACAAGTCAAAATAAAAGCAGATGGTTATCTGAGTAGAACATATAATCAATAAATTCATTCTACTATTTAATCCTGCTGAATTATTTACAACAGTGGCTTTCAATACTCACTGTGCATCAGAATCATGTGGAAAGATTTTTAAAACACACAGATACCTGAGCTACATCCCCAGATATTCGGATTCAATTTGCCAGGGCCAGGTATATTTAAATTTCTTCCAGATGACTCTAATTTAGTGCTGCCAAGGATTGGGAACAGATAATCTGATGGAGAACGGTAATCTCTGGCCATTACTTACAGTGGAAAATGACAATCCCATAGACTGGGAACAACAATAGGCTGACTTCAACTCCTTCTGAGCCTGTAAACTTCCTGAATGCCTTCTATTCACATCTGTGCCTTGTTATTTTTCTCGGGGTTCTGTTGGAGTCTCTATCCATTCTTTCTATTGTATGCCTTACTTTTGGAAATTGGGCATCTGATCACGGAACCACAAATTAAAACCACAATGAAACACCACTTCATACCATTAGGATGACTATAATAAAAAAGACAACAATGAATGTGGGCAAGGATGTGGAGATATTGGACCCTTTACCCACTGCTGGGGGGATGTAGAATGATACAGACACTTTGGGAAACAGTCTGACAGTTACTCAAATTGTTAAACCGTATGACCCAGAAATTCCACTACTAAGTATATACCTAAGAGAAATGAAAACATATGTCCACACAAAACCTTGTATGAGTATTCATTAAGCATTGTTCTTAATAGTCAAAAAGGGTACTATTAATAGTGTTAATAAGTGTTCTTAATAGTCAAAAAATGTCCATCAAGTTATGAATGGACAAACACAATGTGGTATATCCATTCAATGGAATACTATTAGACAATATAAAGAAATGAAGTATTGGTATATGCTACAGCCTGGATGAACACTAAAAACAAGTGAAGTCAGGGCCACATAGTGGCCACATAGTACATGATCCATTTATGTGAAATGTCCAGAAGAGGCAAGTCTACATGGACAGAAAGCAGAGTAGTGGTTGGCTAAGCTCAGGGACAGGGAATGGGAAAGGGTAAGGACAAAGGTGATCTTTAAGGAGTGTAGCATTTTTATTTTGGGTGATGAAAAGATTCTAGAAGTGATCATGGTGATGAAATGTAAAACTCAATGAATATACTAAAAATCACTGACATGTACATTGTATGGTATGTGAACTATAGTTCAATAAAGCTGGAAAGAGAGAAAGAAAGAGAGAGAGGGAAGGGAAGACTTGGCAGTCCACCTAGCCTCCAGTCTCCTACTAAGGGCTGAGGCCTGTCTGGCTTGGTCACTGTGCTTCCAAGGGGCTGGGCTACACTCCTGAACAGAGCCTAGTGATAAGATCAAGATCATTTGATTCTAATTGTCCTCTTGGGTCTGGTTCCTGGTACCACCACACCCACGCTTCCTCATTATGATATCCTTTGGATGTCCAGTTGCCTCTTCAAAATGGCATGTCCAAATGAGCCAAAGACTGGGGCTGTGTTCTGAAGGTAAACAGGGAGTCATTAAAGTCTGGTGAACGGCTGCAGAGAAGACACCTGGATTATCATGAAATCATTTAACTGACTGCCCTCATTATTTGTTCTCCCTAGTGGCCTAAGTGTGCCTTGTCTCAATGCTACTCCTCATGTACTAGCTTTAGATACTTCCTCCTTTCCTCCCACATGGTACCAACTCCTGACAACCAGGCTCCATCCCATCATTTCACAACCCTTCATCTCTACCTCTCCTCTTTTTTGGGGGCCATGCTTCTTCTGGTCTCCCATAGAGACCCTTGTCCTTGCCACCATCAAGTCTTCACCCATACCACCAGGCCTGAACCTTCCCTCTCTTGGACACTCTCCAAGTTAAACCTATTCTTCAAGGTCCAGTTTTAATCCCGTCTGTTCCATGAACCTCTTTTGCAAAGTTATACACTAATTAGGGAAATAAATGGTATACTTTAAACAAACCCCAAACTCCTATCGTGAGCTTCGTCCCTCTGACTAAACTCTAATATTCCCTGGGAGCAGGAATAAAGTCACAAATGTCTCTTGACTCCACACAACGTTAAGGCGCTTGGCCAGCAGCAGATGTACTTACAGATTGACTGATAAAAGGAAACTCATTTTTATTTCCAAGGATTGATGTACAATCAATTTCTCTCGCATGTTCTCTCTCTGAAGTGGTTTCCCTTCCCATTCCAAGAAAGCCTGCTCTTTGTGCATTTCCTTTTCTCTAGGCTATATGCTATTACGGTAGAAATCACTCCCTTGGGAAAATTATTGATGGGCAGCTTCTAATTTTAAGCTACAGCTGAACTAAGAAACTGAATCGCAGCTGCATTACTGTTTCATTCTGCATGGAGCCCTAGTGATAAATATTTAACCAGAACAGCTTCCTTTTCCTTTGCTGCTATGTTCTCGTTTAATTATTTTAACAAACGGCTGCTCCAAACATTTACCACTCTTGTCAAACCCCTAACTACTCCTGGTGGATCATGTTTTTGCTGCCTTCTTACTAAGAAAGTATATGCCATCCCAATCACCTCCACACTTGGCTGGGCCTGTGGCTTTACCCATCCTTCTGGTCATGAGCACAGTCCCTCAAATCTTTCTCATTCTCCCCCAGTTTTCTCGGCACTTTCTCGGCCCCTTGAGGCTGGATGTGGCTTCCTCTGTGATAACTGCTAAAAGCAAATGCTGAGATGGGAATGCTGAGGTGAAGCTCCATCAGCCCGGGTCCTTGCGTATTAAGATGAACTGAGTGCCCTCCTGATCCGTGGTGATGTGTAGCACAAGTACATAACCTCTGTTGCGTTAACAGACTCAGATCTGAAGGCTGTCACTGTGGCATAATCTCATAAATTATCGCACCCAGTGGCTCATTTGATCACTGTTTTTTCCTTCTGCTACCCAGGAAAACATGCCCATCCTTGCTCTGAAGCCAATGCTCTCTCTTCAGATTTTCTCTGAAGCCATATACCTTATCCCCTTCCTCTCTTGTGTCTTTAAAATAGCTCTTCCATACAGGAAAAACAGAAGAACCCCGCACCACTTACTGAGTGCCTTCTGAGTTCTAGGTACTTTTTGTATAGTGATTTTATTTAATCCTCACAAGTTTCCAAGAGGTGGTAATATTAATCTTGTTTTATATATGAGGAAACTGAGGCTCATAGAAGAACTTCTTCAAAATCAGTGTCTAGTAAGTGGTAGGCCTGAGATTTGATCCTTATTTAGATTCTGAAGCCTGAAATTTACCAATGACACAGATTCCCAGCCTCCCGACATACCTAACTCACCCTCATACACATCCGCTCTTCGACTTTGCTTCTCCTTGATGCCATGGTCCCCAAGTCATTGCCCATCACACTGAGCACACATTTGTGATCTCCACTTCTTTACCTGATGCTTCGTCCTCTTTCTGAACTATTCGAACCCAGCCTTCACTCTCATAATTCCACAGGAACAGTTCTTGCTAAAGGTCAGTAGCCTTCTAGCCAGCAAAGCCAGTGGTCTTAGCAAGATGCACATCTTTCTGTCCTATGGTACCAGAACTCTCTTCTTTTGTAAAACCACTCTTTACTAGATCTGAACTAATACCTCTATTTCCTCTGCCCCACGTTCCTCTTGCAGAAGCCACCAGTGAACATACCCAAGTCTGTATTTTCAATCAGTGATTTAATACGTCAATATTTCAAATCCCAACTTTTGCCATTAGTGGCCAGCTAAGCTTCTCCACCTGAATGCCCCATAGGCATGTCAAAGTCAACATCTCCAAAGGGAACTGATTCCCCCTTAATCTCATCCTCACCTCAACCCTCTCCTTGCTCTGCACATCATCATCCACACAGTCTTCAGGGCAAGGTGTACTCCCGTCCGACACCTCCCATTTCTATCCATTCAATTGATCACTCAGATCTGTGAATTGCCACTCTTAAGTCTCTCTGAAATGTTCCCTCCTCTCCAATATCACTACTCTTGCCCTAGGTAGATGGCTCTGTCACCTCTGACCTAAAAGACCCCTGTGGTTTCCCTGAGGTCGTCTGCATCACCTCACTGAAATCCAAGTCTGATCTATCTGCAGTCTATAGGATTTGGAGCCCAATCTCCTTTCCTACTTTCTCTCTCACTGTTCCTTTCCAAACACCTCTATTCTGGACATGTAAGCAGGGCTGCCTAGTTCCCCAAATACCATGGCCTTCACTTGCCTTGCCCACACTGCCTGTCAATCCCCCTTTAGCTCTGGTGAACCAATCCTCATCCAACAGGATGGTCTTGTTGTTCAAAGTCACTTCTTCTAGGAAGACCTTCCTAACCTCACAGGAAGCTCTAGCTAGATCCTTCCTTATGTTCTTGTGTCAGCTTTCTTCGTATTTCTAATACATTACTTAGAAAATGTTGTGGTATTTGCTTATGGATCTGTTGCTAAAAGAAGTTGGTTTTACGCTGTGTTCAAGTGAGCTCCCCCGCCCTCCCCCAAAAGGATTCAGAGGCACAAAAGGCAGGTTTTTAGGTAACTTTCTCTTGTTTTTATAAATGAGGGGCTCACAAAAGCTTTGGTCTCAGAGATTTAACAGATGAAACAAAGTTGGAAAACCATTTCACTGGAACACAAGTCCCTCCGACAGAGCTATCTTGCTAAACTTTGGAGTGCTAGAATATAGCATGATGACTGGGAGGTACCCAAAACATGCCTCCTAAATGAATGACTTGGCGGGCAGTGCTGCTTACTATGGTCCTCTTCCATTTGAGCTTTTATTTGAAGTGTAGCATAAAAGTTAGTAACCCCTTTTCAGGTTGCCCTGGGAGACCAACAGCTCTCAGAAACAAATCTAGTCATTAAAACTATGACAGTTGTCATCAGAACAGCATTGCTTTAGAAGCATCTAGAGTATGAATTTTCTTAGCAGCTTTGGTTCATTACCAAAGTAGGCATTATCTTAAAATTGATCTTATCTGAAGGTTAAACACACTTAGTTCTTTGTCAGAACACTTAACTCTCCAATATGGTCAATTACCAGATAATAGTGTCCACTTTCTCATGTCTTACTACTTAAATGGTCTGATCAATAAATAAATACACACTGCATTATTAAGAGCTTGCTAATGTCAGACATGAATGGAAGGAGTCTATGAACTTCTAGTCTTTAAGAAAAATACCATTTGACTTTCCTGTCAATTGCAGGTACTATACAAGTCTCTATTGTGCCCATGGCCCTGAAATATAATTTTCTTTGAATCTTTGATCTGTAGTACACATGACACATGTAAATGTACGTATGGATTATTTTTCTTTTTATTTGTTCTGAGGTCGAGTGGCATTTTCTTTCTCTTACGAATAAAGGGACGTTTGACCAAACGTATTGGTTCCTCATCAAATTACAAAATATTTAAAGGCATCAAAAGAATGGAGCTCTGAACCCTATAATCTAGCAGCGTTGAGAATGTTTGTATCCTGCTTGGTGAGGGAACTGACCCTCTCTGTAAAAAATAAAGGAAAAAAAGTAGTGGGAGATTCAGGGAAGAAAAGGAAGATTTGGGGGGAAAGAAACTGGATCCAGTGATTCTTTCCCCAAAAGTCCTTTCTTTGTAGATAGTGTAGAAGGAATTTTTGTCACAGTTCCATGGTACCTGCAGAAAAAGAAGTAACGTTCTAACTACCTACAACAGTATCACTGCTAGAAGGAAACGAGTGTAAATTAAGCCAAATAAAGAATTTTAAACATTTATCATCAAGAAGTATCTAAACGAATCCAAGAATATCGCATTTACTTAGAACTGGGTTGAACACTTTGGCCCAGTATTTATATGACCAGTTCTCCTTCTGCCTCTGATACTTGAATGCCTACAACCAGAGAGAGTTACTAAATGTTCTCAGTCCAGAAAGAGTCCTGTAGGAATGAATCCAGTCCACCTTCCACAGAGGAGGAAACAGAGAGAGACAGAAGTTAGCACCTGGCTGGCATCAGACAGGAGGAGGCAGTATCAGTTTGAGTCAACTGGGAAAAAAAAAAAAAAAGCTACTATTTACTGAATTTACTACTAGGTGGTAGACAGTGTAAAAACTAATCGCATTTTTTTTTTCTGACATAAACAACTACAGTGGTTTCTCAGTGAGCCAATCTTCTTCCTTCTTTCCTTATCAAAGTGAGAAAGACAGTGGTCAATATGATTTCTGAAGGCATATGGTTATCATGAACTTGGCCATGCCCTTCTGTGAACCTTGCTGAAATAAGAAGAAAACAAATTTGTTAATCATTAAAATACACTGCAAGCCTATGATGTGTAAGCTACTATACAAAATAGCCCGAGGCCTGGTCTCGGGCTGGAAAGTTTATAATCTATTAAAGGAAGTAAGATGTAACCATAAAAAGATAACTTATAAGGTAGTTCATTGGCAAATAAGATGGACAGGCTACTGGGCTACTGGAGGACTCGCAGAGACCAAAGAATGAAGAGCTCAAGGAGGCTGGGGAAGTCTTGGAAGGTTTTCCAAAAAAGTGTAATTTGAGCTGTTTTTTTGTTTGTTTGTTTGTTTAAGTGTAAAATTCAGAGAAGCATAAAAGGATACAGTATGCAGTACACAGGTAGCAATATATGTGGGACACAGAGATGAAAAATCTCGAAAATGTAATTATTTATTTAAGTATCTGATGGGTGACAGAATAACAAATGGCAAATCACAATACTTGGCTATTTCATCTGCACAAATACCTCCATTTAAACAAAGAGTTCTTAAGACCGAATACTTGTTTTAGAGCAGTTAAAAAATGAAGCTACCAATAAGTTCAAAATTTTTCATTCTTTTTGATATAGCAGCTCCATTTCTAAGAATATGTTCTGGGGAAATCCCAAACTCAGGAACATAAAGGATGAAAAACTGGACAAAACCTAACTGTCCATCATGGTGAATCTATGGAATGGATCAAAACAGATGCGGAACAAGAGTTAATAGGCTAAAAGAACACATTGTTCAAGAAAATGTCAAAGGGGAAACCGTGTATCCCATACGGTTACCATCTTTGTACTGACAAAATACAACCACGTATCACGTACACACACAGGGAAGAGCAGGAGGATCCGTATCCCAAAGCCTCTGTCTCTCTAGTTCCAAATGGGGCTAATGTCACCTCAGAGTACTGAGGTGATTTATCTTTCCTGCGGCACCTATGCCGCGTCCGGTTTAATACCTGCCTCTTTGCCATCTAACAGCGGACACCTTTGTGGCCACCACCTCGGCTTATGTTTGTCCACGGTTTAGTACCTTGTGCGGCTCTTGAAAGATGTTCTTTATGTACCTGCTGAATAAATGCTAAATGAATACAACCAGGAACTATATAGAGCATCTCTAATCCCAGTTACAGGATACTCTGCATTTCTAGGGTTTAGGATTTGCCTATTTGGGGATGTACACTGTTGATATTTTCCTTCCTTAACAACAACAACAACAACAACAACAACAACAACAACAACAACCACCACCTTATTTCTGATTGAAAAAAAGAAAAACAAACAGAAAAAGACCTACTTCCTGTCACATATAAAGATAAATATTCCAACTTCCTATAATGAATTTTTCTGGCTTGGAATATTGGAGAACATACTTGGTTTTTAAGACTGTGAGGAACGTTTTACTTTCCCTGGGAAGAAACATGTTAAAACTAGGTTCTACTAGTATTTCAGGATTTGAATGTCTTATCGGATGTGGAATCTGATGAATTGTGTTGTTCAATCTCTGCCCAGCCTTGCCTGCCAGGAAGGAGGTCTGGAAAGGGGGTCAAGGGAAAAATGGTGGAGAACGGAAAAGAACAGGAGGAAGGCAAAGGAGAAAGGAGGGATATTTGGGGACTGACTAGTTTTATCCCCCAGGCTGGTCTGGTTCTCGTTTTATAGGAACTACTTCACCATTCTTAATTGTCATCACTGTAAACACACAATCTGATGTTAACAAGGAACTGCTCCTGTGCCCTGGGAGTGAGTCCTGAGGTCTGCATAAATCAGCACGGGTCATCTTTTCAAACGCTGAGAAATTTTTGTGGTTCCGGCATTTCCAGGAAAGGCTGAGCTGGCTTTCCATAATAATCACTTCACAGATTCTAACTTTTCCCTTTGAATTGTCAAAAGGTGTGATCTCCCCTAAATTAGTGTTCTTTAAGTATGTGTGTGAGTGTGTGTGTGCACCTACAAGTGCATGTATGAATATATGTATGTAGTATATCCATATATAAGCACATGCATGTATATATACATATATATATATATATATATGTGGAAACATATATAATACATAACACATTATTATGGCATACAATATATAACATACATACAAAACTGGTATTCTTGAAGTTCTCTAATTTCAGCAAGTTTTATCCTGTGGAGTAGCTTCCAGAGTTGGAAGGTCTCGGGCAGAATCTAATCACCTAACCATATGGGCCATCACTTCCACCAGGAGGCATGTGTGTTATGCTGAACTGGTTCACTTGGACATCTTTCACCCTTTCTATCAGTACTATCCTTGCTTCTTTGGCGGATGATGGACCTTCTTGAACTCTAGGATGTAGCACTTTGGGGTGCCGGTAGAGAATTCAAAGGGTGCTAGGTTCTTCTGGTGGGAGGTGATGACATCTTAGGAACCTTGCCATTATTTAGATGGGAGCTTTTAAACTCAAGCAGCCTAGACATGCTCTGGAAAACAGCTATGAACATGAACACAGGCCCATAGACCAGCACAAAGGCTCACAGGAAAGGAGGCTGATGCATAATGGAAAATGGACACTGGGTCGAAAAACACAACCTAAATTGTTTGCTCTGTCTTCATTATCTGGCTTGATTTTACCTATATTTGTATGAAGGGCCCAGTGTAGTTGATAACCCTGTTAAACAAATCTTCGCATACCCACTTTTCCCCCAAGTGGAGATGAGACATAGGAAACAGGATAACACTGGAAATGCAGGTAAGGCCAAGGTCAGTTTTAGAGACAGAGGGTGACTTGTGTGCCGGGGACCGGGGACCATTATGGAGAGCAAGTTGACGCCTATCCTGAGAAGTAGGCTGACACTCTAGAAAAGGGCAGCTCAGAGGCCTCTGTGAAGAACGGTGACAACAAGCCCTTCGCAGACACAGCTTGGAGTCAGCCTTTACGGAGAAGCAACACTCCATGAGGCAAGTCACTTGTCCTGGCTCAGTTCCTTCTATTAGTTTGCTGGCGAGAGCGCCACAGAAGCAGAGTCAATAATGGAAGAAAAAGAAAGTAGAAAAGCCACATCTAAGATTCGAAATTATGCAAAATTAGCCCCGACACCCAATTTTCCTTGAGTAAGTTGAGCGGGGAAGGCAGCTAACATGAGGCCACTGTAGGCCTGTTTTACATACATTCATTCATTACATCTTAACAACCTGACACAGGTATTACTGTCATTTTCTAGGTGAGAAAAGTGAGCCTGAAACTGTGTTCTCTTAATATTCCCATCCCTTGAGATAATGGGAAAAGCAGATTGACAAGGGCCCCTTTCAAGATATTTGTTTAATTTTCCTTTTTTCTCCCCCTTTCAAAGCCAGTATTAGCACACTTCCCCAAAGAGTTTCCTTTTAGAGGTTGAAGTGTCTCCTTTTCGCAATAAACACAATCAACTGCTATCTGTCAGGTGAAGATGACAGACTAACTGAACTTTTTTTGGGAAAGATCAAAACCAAGGTCATTAAAAGCATAGCCCTCCCCTGCATAAAAACAACTAATAATATAAATAGCTACAAAGACCTTTAAGGACTATCGCCTCCACACCAAAGTCAGAATCCCCACTGTTAAAAATCTAGGTTACTTCAACACAATAGAGAACACATCTATTGCTTTGATTTCTTAGTGGAATTCGGATCCAGTGAACCTCATTTTAGAAGGCCACACACCACATACACATTTGGAGGGAGGATGAGTTTCAAGAGTGCTTTGCATATCAGAAATACTATGAGTAACAATGAAATTATCCCATTCTTCTTCTTCTTCTTCTTTTTTAAGAGGTTGAATAAAGATGTGTTTCAAAATACTAACAAGCTTCAAAATGCCTTACTTTGTTTGAACTGTGTCAATATAATGCTGGGTTTCTTCTCTGGACTCCTAAAATTGAAAACGTTCCTAATTTGGTCCCTCAGCTCCAATCTTCCCTTACATGGTCCTTGCATTGGATGGTGGGGCACTGCCTGTGTCTGGATAGCAGTTCGTTGTATTTTAAATGCTACTTGGAAAAAAGCATTTCTCACACAAACGTGTCGCACAGCATCTTTGTGCACAAGACCCCAGCTGACTCCCCAGTATTGAATCTGAAAGCTAGCTGAACATTCACATCTTGCGTCCACGGACACTGATGCCTGAACAATAAATCATCCATTTAGCTTTTTTTGGACAAGACTTGAATCCACACTATTTCTTCACCATCATTTTTGTTTTTGCAGGGTATGGAGTGAGGCTGCTGAGATTGAAATGGAAAGGCGGAGGCATACCACTCATACCCAGGTAACAGAGCCCCTGCCCTGAGATCGATGCATAATGGGATTGTTCTCAGGCCCTCTTGGAGCTGTGCTCCTCTCGGTGGGACAGGAGGCTAGCGGGTCATGGAGATGGGCCCAGTGAGCTCACAAATCGCCTCTTTTGAATCATGTTCCTCCTACCAGAGACAGGGTTCCTTTGGCCTGATGGCCCCAAGCCTCTCCCAGGGCCTGCATGGGACAGGGACAGGGGCTGCATGGGAACTGTCCTCTTGAAGGCAGGCCCTGTTGTTGCTACACACACCTGCAGGCCTGGGGGTGGCCAACGGGCAGCTGTTTGCTGGAGCGGTGAGGGCATAAGGTATGGACGGAGCCTGGATATGTGGGATGGGTGCCCACTCTTATGTATGTAAAGTTCCTTGTGGTGCTGGAAAGAACCAGAATTGGAAAGAGAAGTAAGGTGGGCCTCCATGTGTACTCTTGCCCCCAAAATATTTGGTGTGGACCTGGTAGAAGGAGACCCAGAGACGGATGTGGTTTTAACGGTGCTTCATTTAACAGAGGACAGCATGTTGTTAAAATCCTTCCCCCTCATCTTGGCCTTCCGACCTCAATCAGCAAGAGAAAAGGGCTGATCAGAAAATCCTATTGACTGGGGTCCCCGGGTACCTCCAGTCTGACTCCGGATTTTGCCTCAGTTCATGATCTCACAGTTCATGAGTTTCAGCCCCGAGTCAGGCTCCGTGCTGGCAGCGTGGAGCCTGCTTGGGATTCTCTCTCTCCCCCCACTCCACCCCCTCTCTAAAAATAAAACAGAACAAAACAAAAACAAATAAATGACAGAAGAATCAACAGATGTAACCTTGTGTAAAGCCTAGTCCTACACATACGCGCGCGCGCGCACACACACACACACACACACACACCCCATGCAGAGTAGACTACGACCACCAAGGCTACAGACATTCGAGGTCACTGCCAGCCTCCATGCTACATTGTTCTAAAGGATTTGTACCTCCCAAACCAACTCCCAAACCAGTTTATGGCTGCATATTCCAGTTCCTACACACACACCTTTTAAATTGGCTTCAACTTGCCAGTAGCTTTTACTCCAGAAAATTTAATGACGGTGTATAACATACAACCTTCATATAACATACAAAACCTCAGAATTGGCTTTCTTCCCTCTTTTAACACATTTATTATGGGTGTTAAATTACAGTAATTCCCAAGCTCAACCCCTAAGAAACAGAGCTATCTACGTCAGGCTTACTTCATACTGATTTTTTGAAGTTTCAAGCTGAGATATTCCCTTCCACACCTAAAAAAAACTCCCTGTATTTACTGGTAACATATACACGTCTTCACTGAGGTTTTGGAAGCTCAGAGAGAAGGGTGGAGAGTGTGTAGATCTTCAAAGGGAAGAGAAAAGCAGTTGCCAAGAGAGATGCCAGACAAGAGACTTGTTGTTCTGGGACAATCAGACCTCAGGCAAAAGAATAATTACGAAGTAGTAAGAGATGGAAAGATGGGATCCAGGAAACATATGAAGATGGACATCGTTGTGGGTTTTAAACAACCCACTTGGTTCAGAACACGAGCAGACTTTCAAACACAGGTGGTGGTCTTTCAGGAACCGAGGCCCTATCTGAGCAGGAAGTAAGGCCCACATACCTTGTGGAGACAAAGGAGCAGTGTGCCCTGGGGGTGAGAATATGAGTGTGAACTGTCCCCATTCCCTGCACGGACCGTTCCGACCCACTCCAATGCCACCAGAACGTTCCTTACCACAGCGCTTGCCAAAAGTCCCTCCTCCTCCAAACCTTGGCCAACATTTCCCACTTAGAGCCAAAATACTTGGGTTTGCCCCTCTTTGATCCAGTGAACGAATATGCCGCCACTAAACTATCCCACACACAACGTGTCCCCCTCAGTTTCTTAATGTGCTCTAGGAAACACTGTGGGCAATTTTCTGGAATTTATGCAGCATTCCTTAAGGGGTCATTTTGAAGCAACAGGAAAACCTTCGTGAAATTCTACTAAGGAACTGGGACTGGTCCAATTTTCCTACACAAATTTTTACTAGATGGAAATCCAGAAGTTTCGGCCTCTTCGATCCATCATAAAAACGCCCTTTGTTTAAACAAAGTCTCCACTGATGCATTTTCCAGCACATAAGGTAATTTTCAGTGTGGTACAAAACTCACTAGGGTCCTTTAAAACCAGGGGTGAAGGGGGGGAGGAGGGAAAAAGCACCTACACAGCAGAAGCCTTTATGATCTATAACTGAGTACATACTGCATTTGCAATAATACCACATTTCACCGCCCGGGCTGTAACACAGTAACCCCCTCACAGCACTGGCCGGCCCACAAACAGAACCACGAAACCCGGCCAGGAACTCGATCTGCAATAACAAACCCGACTTGCAGTAAAAGCCATCTGTACAAGTGCCAATTATCCTTCTCCTCAAATGATTAGGTTCCATCTAGTTTTGCTGACAAGCAAGTTATGCCACATTTTAATAGGCAATAAAATGTATTATTAAATAATTAGTAGCTAAGAAACAGAAATTAGAGGCTACTTCCCTGCACATGCGTCCCCCCAGTACTTTAGTCTATTGATGTAAAGCGACTGGATCCCTCCGAAGAGGACGGACTGAAACCTGATACAGCAGTTTACTGTGAGACAATTATGAGGCTAATGAGTGTTCACAGAGACTGAAGCGGGAAAGAAATCTAGAAAATTCCACCTAACCCCAGTTATGTCTGCTCCGTAGCAGGGTCCCGGAGGAGCAGAAATTTCTTCAAATCGCTCCTTGTTCTGAGCACATTAATTAAACTGTTAAAGGTAAAGGAGTATTGATGTCTTTCCCATCTCCCCTCTTCTCCCCGCAGGTACTGTCTGATACTTGTTCAGCCCTAAAGGTACAGTTGCGCTAACTGAAAAAAGCCCCACTAAGACCAATTAAGGTCTTTACTAAGAGGCCGAAAAGAAGACAAATGAAGGCAGAAAGCCCGATTACAAGGAACCTTTGTACAGATGTAAAGCAATTAGAGTGGTCCCGGGGGGAAGGCAGCATGGTTCCAGAAGCACGCGATTTTACAGCCTGTCTAAACTTGGAACAATCTATCTTTTTTTAGGTTGAGAATAAAAGTGAACCCTATATTAGTGTCATATATCAGCTGCTAGTGCCTGCGATTGGTTCCCGCATGCCTGCTAGAGCCATAAAGCTTCTCAAAGATCCCCGGTGGAGGGCAACACCATTATACACTGAGCTCTCACAGGCAGGAAGAAAGACCTGCCTCGTGTCAGAACTGCTTAACAGAGGGGCCGCTGCAGCTGCGCACACACCAGGCAGACGGGGGTGGGCAGGGACTGGAACGAGGGCAGAGGGGAAGGCGGGAAAGGAGAGCTGGGAGACCCTCTCTGGACGACACTGAAGGGGGTCGCCCTAAGGAGAACAAAAGTCCGCCCGGGTTATCCTCTCAGGACATTTTAACAGCAGCCACATTTCTGTCATTAGCTCTCCTTTTGATCTCGTTAATGCATAACATGTCCGTGTTTCATCTTTCCATACTTGATAAGAGCCAACAGATGGGTTCTTGGGTAGAGACTCAGATGTAAGAATTCATACTTTGCACTGGATTTCTGGAAGTGAAACGGCCAGAGAGGAGAGGAAGGGTCAGGAATGTGTACATTCTCCCTCAATAATTTAGGATCAGAAACTCATAAAGCAAGGGAGGGGGTGAGGGGGAGAACAACCCAGAGACACTGGAACTCTGTGTATGTCTGTATGGCGGCCCTTTTCCAACAGAAACACAATGCAAGCAGTGGAGAAACTAAAATTTTCTAGTCACCACATTAAAGAAGTGAAGAGAGACAGAATCGGTCTTGATAATACATTTAACTCAACATATCCAAATTCTTACCGTCTGACAGGTAACTGACACAAATGCGTTAAGAAGGACCTACTTCATGCAACTTTCTTATACCGGGTCCTCGAGCACTCGGCACACCTCAGTTTGGACTTGCCCCATTTAGGCACTCAGTGACCACATGTGACTCGTGGCCACCATCCTGGACACCGTCCCTGTGCTGCAGGGAATGAGAACAGGCTCTTGGCCCACCACTACCCAGCCATGAGATGATGGTAACTGACTTGAGTTTTTAGTGCCTCTAACTGCTCGGCTTAAAGTTGGGAATAGTAATATTTCACTTCACAGGGTTGTCCAGAGGATTAGCTTAGATAATCCATGTGAAAAGTTAGTAACAAAGCCTGGCACAAGGTAAAAGCACTCAGTAGCTATTAGCAATGATTTCTACTATTGTTTTTACAAACCAACCTCACATAAAGAAAGGCGCAATTTCCCACCAAGACATATGTTTCATAAGAGCTCTGAGGGCATTGGGCTATCTGGCCTTCCCTCACTTCTGTCCGTATTTACTGGAGTTGCCAAATGAGTTTCAACAGTTATCTGAGATTCAAGCAAAATGAGTCTGGAAGATTTGGCTGCATCCGCGACTGCTTCTATTGGATGAGGTAGCGGGACTTTGTACCTGTTCCACACGAGGAAGGCTGGCCAGGGGTGAGTAAGAAGTCAACATCTGCTGGAGAGATCCGTGTTGCCAGATATCACAGCAGATGCTCTCGCACTTGAGAAGAATGATCCTCAAGAACACTGCCTTTAGGTAAAGAGTTGATAATTGCACAGATCAGTTTTTGATTTTTGATAACTAATAATTCACATGGAGGAACGGCATTAAAAAAAACGGTGGCATTTAACATCCAACAGAGAAATAATTAACTTTTAAAGTTAGCCAGTAAAAGAAAATGCCAAGGCTGGATGGTGAGGCAACGCTGACAACAAGAGGGGATACATCGGGACATTAATTAGGTACAAGCAAACATCTTCCCTAATAGCTCATGTTCTCATTCCCAAAATGTCAACAATAGATATTAACACCAGATGCTGGCATTACATCTCCCCTGACAGTGAGTCTGGGCCATGTGTGTATGCTCAGAGAAAAGATTCATATGCTCGAGGAGAAAAATCCAAAGGGATAAAGGCTGTGTTTCCTTCCCTTAAATAATTTACAGACCCTTTATGAATGGTGGGGAAATGGAAGCTTAAGAGGAATCTCAACTGAAACATAAGAGAGGAGACAGACTGCATCAGGTGAGACATTACCCAAGGGGAGACTACTCTGGCATCTGTTCCACTCCCCCGGATGCACCCTGAACCCCAAAGTGCTCAGTCACCCTCCTGCAGGAGGCAGGCAGTATACCTCTCACAGCTGGTGTCTGAAGCAATCTCTTGGGGTGAAACCACCACCCCTGGGGATAAGAGACATCACTACAATATTCAGAAAATCTCAGAAGAAGACAATTTCTGATGATCTAAAGAAAATCATTCCCCTTTGTATTAATTTCCATTTTTTCACACTTTGGGTCGGACAGAAGAGAGATGTAACCAACATGAGGAATGTGACAGATTTCCATTGCTGAGCAGGACACCATCAAGGCCTGACTCAGTTGGCTGCGTAACGGACTATGTTAACTTACGCTCCTCGCCCTGTCTGCTAGGCGAAGCCGCCAAACTCCCTGAACACCAGCTGTTGCTCTGGGAAGCGGATTTGGGGCCACTAACAGAAGGGAAAAGGCTGCACACAGGGAGACACAAGGGTGGCGGGAATGTGTACAAAGTGACCGTCTAATCACAACGACTTTCTTTGCATTCCACTACTGAACAGATAAATAAATTCCCCTCCAACATCAGCCTCTGCACGTGCGGTTTCCTTTGCCTAAAAGGTGCTGCCCTCTGGTCTTCCCATTCTCACCCCTAAGTCTCTTTAGGTGTCAGCTTGGAACATCACATCCTCCAGGAGGAATCTCCAAGCCAACCCGCTCTAAAGTAGGTCCCACCCCGCCCTGCATCTCCATCGTTCTCCATCACAGCCTCTTGGCCTTTGCTGCTGCTGTTGTTTTTCTAAACAGTACACCCCACGCTTATGCTCACTGCATGTGCTTCTTTACTGTAGCATAAGTTCTAAGAAGGTATTGTCTGTCCTGGGTACTTCTGTGTGTTCAGGCCTGGAATACAGGAGGCACTCAGTATATGTTTGATGAACACTGCTGGGATCTCTGCTACCTCGTGTTGCTGTCGACTCAATCCTTGGACCAAGAAACACCAGAGAAAATCTTGGTGGCTGATAGAATAACTCAAATTGAGGGGCACCTGGGTGGCTCAGTCGGTTGAGTGTCTGACTCCGGGCCAGGTCATGATCCTGTGCTTTGTGGGTTCGAGTCCCGTGTCGGGCTCTGTGCTGATAGGTTCAGAGCCTGGAGCCTGGAGCCTGCTTTGGATTCTGTGTCTCCCTCTCTCTTTGCCTGCCTATCCCACCCCCCCCCCTGCCCCGCCCCGTCTATCTCCCAAAAATAAACATTAAAAAAAACATAAAGAGTAACTCAAATTGAGGGCTACCTAGAAAAACCAACCAACCAACCAACCTAGAGGCCTCCTTTGAACAAAAACTGAAAAGCACAGATGAAGGAGATAGACTCTGTGCACTCAGGGGGTTTATACTCTAGGAAAAGAGCAATGCATACAGGCAGCCAAAGATTCAGGTTAAAAAGTCACCAGACTGATGGATGTTGTCAGGTCATGTGGTCAAGGGAGGTCCTGGGCTGACACTGTCAGAGGGAGGGGTTCTCAGAGCCTCCTGACAACCAAGACAAATGGCACAGTCCAAGGGTCAGGAGCATCATCTCTACAGGCAGGCTGTCTAGACTGATGACTGGGATCTTGACGTTTGGGGTAAGTTCCTTAAAATCCTTGCTCCTCAGTTTTATCATCTGTAAGGTGGGAGTACAAGTATTGTTTATGTCACAATTGTGAGGATTAAATATTTGTAACATGCTTAGCATCGTGCCTCACATATAGGAAACACTCAACAAACCATTATTTAAAACAAAATGGTCTTGGAGAGCCTGGGTAGCTCAGTCGGTTGAGCATCCCACTTCGGCTCGCATCATGATCTCACGGTTTGTGAGTTCGAGTCCCACATCGGGCTCCCTGCTGTCAGCACAGCACAGCTTTGTATCCTCTATTTCCCTCTCTCAAAAATAAATAAACATTAATGCTAGGAATTTATCCAAGGGATACAGGAGTGCTGATGCATAGGGGCACATGTGTTTACAGTAGCACTTTCAACAATAGCCAAATTATGGAAAGAGCCTAAACGTCCATTGACTGACAAATGGATAAAGAAGATGTGGTTTATATACACAATGGAATACTACTTGGCAATGAGAAAGAATGAAATCTGGCCATTTGCAGCAATGTGGATGGAACTAGAAGGTATTATGCTAAATGAAGTAAGTCTGTCAGAGAAAGACCGATACCATATGTTTTCACTCATAGGTGGATCTTGAGAAACTTAACAGAAGACCGGGGGGACAGGAAGGGGGGAAAAATGTTACAGAGAGGGTGGGAGGCAAATCATAAGAGACTCTTGGATACTGAGAACAAACTGAGGGTTGATGGGGGTGGGGAGAGGGGAAAGTGGGTGATGGGCATTGAGGAGGGCACTTGTTGGCATGAGCCCTGGGTGTTGTATGGAAACTAATTTGTCAATAAACTATATTAAAAAATAAAGTAAAATAAAAAATAAACATTAAAACAACAACAACAACAACAACTAAATGGTCTCTTCAAGACCCATGAAACTTGCTTACTAGTTAATCCCATCCAGCTTGCGTGTATGTGGCCCATCAATTCCGGGTCTCCCCCTTCACTTCCCCTATTGTCTTGATTCTGTAGCATCCAGCACTGACCATGAGCTTCAATCCCTAGTTTGCCTTCTTTCAAGCACAAATGCTGATCTAGCCACACTAGTTCCCTTCTGTCCTTGTCCAACTTTTGCTAGTGGCCAACAGAGGACTTGCAGCATCTGTCCCAGTGCTTGCTAGTGGTTCATATTTGGTTTCTCTTCCAGAAAATACTAGCTCTATAGAGGCAAAGTAGGACACTTGGACTAGGACCTGGGCCTTGACATCCAGATGATTACGAGAAAAAATGAGATTTTTGCGCTTAAGCAATCTTTGCTAATATACTTCATTCAGAGGCCAAGTCTTCCTTGAATTCAGAGCCCCTAAAGCCATATAAAATAATTTGTCTGTCAACCGTCTCAAAGTATCTATTATGTACAAGGCAAGATACTAGGCACCACGGGAGGGGAAAAAACCCCATAAAACAAGATCTGTCTTCAAAGGGTGATTATGTTACAGTGTAACAGAGCTCAGAAGCAGCTTGCCAAAGAAGGCACTAACCTCTGATTTTCTAAGGATCAATTGCATTCTGGTTTTGAGCACAGAGATTTTAAGCATTGAAGTGCCAATGACTCAAGCCACAAAAAAAAGTCCTTCAAGTACCACTGGTAAATAATCATCCCTGTGATGGTTTTGGAGTTCCATTTTAATCAAATCCAGTAAGACGTTCCAAATACCATTTATACTTTAACAATCGACCCTCCATCTCTAAATCCTGGCTTTTCCTTTAATCACTCATGAAAATTCTGTTATTCAAGTGCTGACTGTGGTCTGTCTTGCTGTGGACCAAGCCGCACGATCACGAAGCCCACAGGCTGCTACGGGTCCCCCCACGTCACCACCCCGGCACCACCACAGCAGTGGCTGGAGTCAGATGGCCTGGGATCTGCTCTGGCAAGTTGTTTAGCGCTTCAAGCCTCCGACTGTTCACTTGGAAGATGGAGAACGGTAGTGGCGGCACCTGCCTCATACACGTTTAGAAAAACTGACCGACTATGAAATGCTGAGACTACTTCTTGACCCTTAGTAACCTAACCGCTTTTGTCCTAAAGAAGTTCTTAATTAAGAACCAGTTTTGCTGTGCCTCCCGACTTCTGTGGCCCCGGATGATGGGTGTCGGACACACACTCGGAACCCAGAAAAGAGTCTGCCAAAGTTGCAGGACGAAACCCCGTCGGCCCACCGTCCCGGAGGTCCCAGAGCTGGAACTCCCGGGTGGCAACTGCCTGGTGCGCGCCGAGTTCGAGAGACTGGCAGGGTCCTGGGCCAGCAGACACCACACGAAGCGTTTAGTATGAGGAAATTAAAAGGTACTTCCGGGGCCACGTAGCAGATACTCTTTTCGGCAATTTTGTTTAAAGGGGAAGCAACCGGGCAGATCCGAATGTATGATCTTGTTTTGCCAAGAACTAGCTGCGAGGGGTGTTACAAAGCTACCTTTAGCTTCTGGGGACTCAGTTTCCTTATGCTAAAACACAGGGTCGGTTCTGCTCATGTGAGGAAGAGGCGGTTGAATCCTCACCGTCAGTGTGACTGCAGCACAGGCGGCCAGGTAAGCGAGTGTGAGCCCGTCTCCAAAATCGTCCAAGGACTTTCGTCTCCCTTCCCCAGACAAGCTGGTTTATAACATGTGACTACTCAGACAGCCGAGAACTGACTTGCTGACAGGCTGGTAATTTCACAACGCTGTATGGACTGGGACAGAGATACACACAGGTACGAGAGAGGACTTCGTGAAGGCACAGCTCAAACCTAGATGAGCAGGGGGAGGGAGGGAGGCACCAGGGAGGCTCAGCTGTCCTGGGACAGTGGCCCCTCAATGAGTCCGACGTGACTGCCAGGGCACAGGGAAGCCGTCCAGGCAGAAGCGGCTCTGTGAACCGAGGTGCAGGGCAAAATGCAGCCAAGAATTACCAGTACTCTCCGTGGCCGGAAGGAGAAGGACCGGGTCTCCCAACCATCAGTTACGCACAGAGCCAGGCGACAGCCCAGGAAGGAGAACACGCATCGGGATGGCGTACACTTCCTGGCTACACAGAAGGTGACAGCTTCACGCAGTCACGTGGCTGGGGGGCAGGCGTGTGGTCTTCTGTCTCTTCTCAGAGACACCAAGCCCCTTACCTCTACCCACTCACGTTGTTTCATAATTCTTAGCAAAACGTGGAGTCTACCTTTCCTAGCGAGAGGTTTTGGAAGGGACAGTGGCTCAAGGGAGCTGGGGAAATGCCACTGAGCCCCAACGGAGGAAGGGCGCGTGGTGCAGGGCTCTATCGGGAGTTGAACGGGGAGTTTCCCTGGAGAAGCTGATTTTAGGCAGCCGTCCACAACAGCTGGAAGGCATGACGTGCTGCCAAAGAAACTGCCACGGAAGAGAAGACTGGGGACAGTGTGGAGGCCCCACGATGAGCACCACCGAGGGCTGGCAGGTGCCAACTGAGGAGGCGGTGAACCCTCGTCACAGGAGGTGACGGCAGGCGGCCACCTGGAGAGAGGGTGTGCGGGACACTTTCCAGATGGACGTCGGAACAGGTGACCTGCAGATACTCCTCCAACCCTGAGACGATGTGATGCCAATGCCAGTAACTGCCGGGTGCGTGAGGGTTGTACTAGAACGAGCCTCGGCAGAACACCACACGCTCTCCACGGAGTCTTCCGGGCTGCGGGGAACGGGACGGGCAAGGCCAGAAGACTTCACCGAACAGTGAGAGGCTTCTAGTACAGAGGGCTTTGCTTCCAAACCTCTCCAAGTCAAAGGCACACGAGACCCCGCTTTGTCAATGGCCACCTGTCTACTTCTCTGAGGCGAGGAACAGCGTATGCTGGGGAGGACACAGGCGGCCCGAGGAGCCAAGGCGTCTCCTCTTCCATGTTTTCCCACTTAACTTTATTCTCGGACGCCTTCGAAAACAAGAGTCCCTCCTGAAAACAGCACAGAGTTCGGAGAACAGAGGGAGATTCGAGCAGCACTGGTAATTCTAAACTTGTCAAATGGAAAAGCTTCATTCCAAAACAAATGTTGTGGGTTTTTTTTTTGGGGGGGGGGTGGGTAACTGCTAGCCAAATGTCATCTTTGCTTATTCTTGATAAACTTGCTAAAATGTCTCCTAATCCTCAAAAGGTTCTAAGCCATGTTGATCATCTTTTAAAATAAGGTCACTGAATTTAGAGAGCCAGGAAGACTGCAATTCTCTGAATGTGTTAACACCATCCAGTACAGCAGATCTATCTGAGGTCAGACACTTTTTAAAAAGCTCCAGCTTGCATGGCCTTCTCTCAAAATACGGTCGAGTGCACCAGACTTAGCAGATCGGTGAGGGATGGACTTGAACTGGGTGTGACCCTATGACCGGGCAGGAACTGAGAGATTAAGAAAAAACCCAGTGTCGGGCGATAGGAAAATCCCCAGAATTCAGTGACAGGACAGTTAGGTTCCTCTCTCTCATGCTTCGTATTTTCTTTTTGTCACTGGGTTTTCTTGCCTTTACCTTATAGATGTGCCTCATTAATTTCTGCTCTGCCCTGCCTACCAACAGTGCCTAGGTTTAGATTCTCCCCTGCTTCCCTTGTGAGCCTACACTCTGCAGAAAAACCAGAGTCACGTTTCAGGGCCTGGACTAGGGTAAGGCAAGTGAGGTACCCAGGGCACAAAATTTAAGAGGGCCTCATTCTCAGGGCCGTGTAAACACCAAACAGGAACTTGCCTGCCCCACAGAGGCATGCCCCTCTCTTTGTATTTTGTACCTTAGGTAATTCTCTTGCCTCATCCCACGCCTGGCCCTATTCCTAAGACTTAGCAAGTATCTCTAATGCTCCACAACACCCACACCATAAACGCCCCTGCAGGATCGTGTGATGGGCTACCTTTCCAGAGGCAACTGTCAGCGTGCTCCCAATTCCACACCAGAGAGCAGCAGGCCCTGCCTCAGTGGTTCCCCAGACACACGTTGTCACTTCACACATCAGACCTGTACTGTATCACACTCCCCTTCAGGGAAGACCTGCCTTCTCTTCATTCCTGCCCCAATCCTGAAGAGTGTCTCTTATATGCATATAAATAAAGGAATGTATACAAAACTTCCCTTCCATGTCTCCATCATACAAGCCTCCCCTAAAACCACCACTTTGCTTTTCCCCCTCTGGACTCCACCAAACACCTTGTGTCTATTTCTATTACAACACCGACCACAGGGCCCTGTCTCTAACTGCACGTGGCAGCTGCTTGACATTCCAATCCAGTGGGGACACACAGTGTCTTCCCATCTAGGCATCCCCAGGGACCAACACAGTTCCTAGCACACGGCCGGCGTTCGACAAATGTTTGCTGGATACGTGAAGGCGCGTTCTATTCAACACGTACCCTTAGTGTTCCTCCTTTTATCCTCTAACTAGGATCAATTCCAGGGTCCAAAGCAACAAGAGGAGACTTCCAATCGTGGGAGAAAGAACGAGACGGTTCATAGCACAGGTCTGTCCAGGCTGCTAACTTTGCCTCGTCAGCGTGAACCGAAGAGATCCACGACAGTGCGGCCTGGCTGCCACGAGCAAAGTTAACATGTTTGTTAAACATCATTGATAAAGATGATTAAATATTCCATTTCTGTTTGCTTTAATTAACGATAATTAAAACATCACCGGGAGTCTACAAAAGACATTTGCATATACTGTTTGGAGAGGTGCTTGGTACGGTCCTGTCTTTGCAATTTGCAAGGCTCCATAAATGAGCTTAACTTGGCTTGATTCCTCCCACTTTCCTCTTAGAAACAAACCAGTATTTTGGCTATTTTAAAGACTACAGTCTTTCCCAACTTTAGAACAAACCACTGACTTGGTACAATACAGAATGATCCACAGAGAACACAAGCCTAGAAAAATGTCTTGTGTTGAACTCCTAACAGCACCGAGAAAAGTCTGGCTGGTTTGAGGGCTAGGCTGAGGAGAATGGGTAGCAAGAGGGAGCAGAGGGCAGCATGTCTTCTGTTGTTAAGGATGCAGCTGTGTGTCAGTGGGGGCAGGGTGGTTAGGAGGTAGGAAAGGTCTTGACCGCCCTGTCCAACATGGTAGCCATTAGCCACGTGGACCTATTTGAAGTGAAACTAATTAAAATTAAATAAAATTAAAATTTCTTTGGCCTCACACTTCAAGGGCTCAGCAGCCACCATCCAGTGCCCATGTACTGGACCGTGCAGGTATAGAACACTTCTGTCGCCATACAAGGTCTACGGGGGACAGTGATGGCACAGACAATGGAAGCTCACAGATTAGCCTCCACAGCCCAGAGAGCAATGATGCCCATTCTTACCCTTAGTTCATAATAAATATGCACGCATCAAGCATATTCTCACCCATCTTCTTGCAAGCAAGTGCCTTCCCTAAAAGGGGAAATAGTTTGTACACTATGGGACCAGATGCTGCCATTAGAGTGTCCCTTCCAGTTAAAAATGAACATTATCAGCTGAGACACCCCGAGTTGGCTCACTTAAGAGATCCAAAGCGACGCATGGCCACTAGAAATTTGGGAACAGTTTATAAATGAACGTGGTGCCTAAGAAGGACTCCAAGGCAGGGGAGGAAGGACAGACGAAGCACTGAGCGCACAGACTGGCACACACTGACGGGGAGCCGGAGGTCTGCAGGGGCTGGGAAATCCAGCAGCCTGTCGCATCCCCCAGGATAGGCAGCCATGCTCACCTCTAGCTATGCCAGGCCCTTGTCTCCGATCTCAAATGAAAGGCATCAAGGAAACACTGTTTGGTTGAAGTGACGCCCTGGTAACTGCCAACTAGGGAGTATTTCTAAGCACCTTCTCCAGCCGGACCCGCACCCTGAGTCAATGAGTTGTCCACTGCTTGCCCCTTCCACAGATTTGTGCTCATGTTTTAAATAAACACTAACAGACTCCATTCTGAAAGAGGTGAACCAAAAATCCTAAGATCCAATCTGAAAGAGAAGCCAAGGGTATTCTTTTCCAAGCATCAGATTGGTTTCACATGAGGTGATTAGACTCTTTCCTGCTAATTGCACTAGAAAGAACTAATTAGAAAAATCTACCATTCAGCTAATGAGAGCTGGGCCCTAACTATCTCAGTGCTTAACTTTTCAGGTTGTAAAATATCACTTTTTTTTTTTTTTCATGCTCCATCTGAGAAAGTTGTCACTGTGTTAAATTCCAGCAGTTGGGCTAGGCATTAAATAACCGAGGCAACATTTACAAAATGCCTGCACATGCTACAGCTCACTGGGGTTCCACCCAGGATTTCTTCCTATTTCAGAAGGGTAAATATGATAGACATCAAAGACCGTTAACTAGCAGTGTAATAGTGAACTGGTAATGAATTCTGCCCCATTTCTCAGCACAACCTTCTTAGTGCCTTTGAGCCTTTTATTACGGGCCCGTTAATAATGCAGAATAAGGAATTTCACATGTAATGTTGTTACTCTGAGAAGAAGAGTTCATTAAAAAGCAATGATATCACCTGATTGAGACTCACGTCCCTGCCAAAGGTTATAGCATTTATCAGGAAGCTGACGGAATGAGAATAATGAAGAGCTAATAAATCAGAGTCCCTCACTGTACAATAAACTCATTATATAGTAAACAGTAGACAGTACAAGTCAACATCGGAAAATACGAATTCAGCCATAGTGTTAGGACAAGGGCTGTAGCAAAGTTTTCTTAGAAGAATAAGTTCAGAGGAGAGCTCTGGGTTTCACGTAATTCACATATTACGTCCACTAAAGAAATGCCTCCGCAGCTCAACACCCTTCCCAAAAAAGCACTTTTCCAAAAAAGTTTACAGTCCTCTTGGCAGAGGCCCAGATCCTATATGCTGCAAGATGATGTGTGAAATTAGCAGAAATGTAAATGTCAGAACTTCTGTTTTTGGAATTAAATGCTAGAGATTCTCTCTGCATCTAGGGTCCCCATTCCCTATGTCAAGGTAGAAAGTTTTCAAGAAGACAAAGATTCACACGTTCAAAGACATGATGCTGACAGGATGCTGGCACGAATTCCTCAATTTCCAATGAGGATCAAGAATCAGAATTAAACTCGCCCTTCCCGAACAACCTCTGGAAAGCAAGGATTCCAGCTTCCAGGTAGGTAGGTTTCATAGCGTCTGTCCTTAACAACTCATAACTTGACTTGATGGGGTTTGGATTAAGGGCCATTTGGGGGGTTATTTAGCTGCTCATTAGCACCTCTAAGCAGAGAGTGTGGAGTAAGTATTGGGATTCAGATCCTTCCACCCCGTCTTTTATTAACAGTGTCAGAAAGGACTTGTCAGAGCAAAGCACTCACACGAATGCTTACAATAAGGTTTGAGAAAAATCTAGAGATTTCAGTTTTAGGTATACTCCACCCCTTGTGCATATTTCTCCTGATAGTTATGCAGTATTCTTCAAAAAAAATTTTTTTTACTCTGGTATTTATGTTCAAATCATGTACTATTCCAAAGGCTCTCAGGTTACAATAGTGGTGTGTGTGCATGCGTGTGTCCCCATATGTGAACAAATGTTAGAGGTAAAAGGAGAGACAAACTAATAGCACAGTACCAGTGCATGTATTATTATCCCCATTTTACAGATGAGATACCAGGGAGATTAGGTATTGCTTGAGATTACACAGCTAAGTGATAGAACCGGGATTTCAAAGGTCCTGGCAGGTCCTGTACTTCGACTTCAGATTACTTCTCTTTTCCTTTCAGAGTGTCCCTAGCATACTCAAACTGACTTAGGTACTTATCAGCAGTATTTTGCTTTGGATTTCACCATAAGGCTTAATTACGCCCAGTATTATTTTTAAAGGCAGCCATCAACAATTAATCAGGATCTCTTTGTAAGTCAGCAGTAGGAAGAAAAAAAGACATCAAGACTTTTGTCAGAAGTTAAATTCTCATTAATGTAACACAGAAGTGGGGCTGAGTTGGAACTGAATGGCTCTTCCCACAGCGGTGTTAAGCCTCACTTTTCCTTTTCATTTTTCATCTTGACTTTCATTTTCATCTTGGCTCCTTCATGAACCAAAAAAGAACAACCACAACACAAAGTCCTCACCCCAATCTCTACCCCATCTCTACCAATCTGAGGCCTAAAGAAGTGAAACATTGTATGCAACATTGTAGCAAGCCAGTAACTGAGCAACAGGCAAAACCTCAGATCTTCACTGGCAGACATCATTTGTAACAATTCAGTAGCTTGCTCTTTTCCCTGGTCAAGAAGGAAGGTTCAACATCAGTATGCAACCCAAACATTAGACCGTCTTCTCGTTTTCATTAATCTATAATCCTTACTAATACAAGGGACGGCCCAGAAATGAGGACCCAGACAAATCCCAGGAAGTACTGTTAACATCACATAATCAGAACAAGCTACTGGAAGAGAAAAGATGACTTCACATGCTGAAAAAGTCGACATGTCGTTTTGGAAAACAGAGAATTTGATGGCAATACCCAATTTCCTAGTCAGACTTATACAGACAGAGAAACAGGAACTATTACACCAGGGTAGCTAAATAGTAGCAGTAACAAGCAATATTTAACGAACTACTTTGAACGTGATTAAGAAGTTATTCCTTAGAATACAATCAATATTTATAATGTTACTATTTCTGGTTTTCAAATGAGGGAACTGAGGAACAAAGATGAGGGCGAGGAGATGGGTTAGATGGGATGGTCTGGCAAACAGGTGGGGCCTTTCCGGGAAGCTGAATGTCTTCTCCAGGGCCAACCTGGACAGAAATGATGGGATATGAGAGACAGAAACGCAGAGGGACTCACTCATGAACTGGTGTCCTCGTAAACATTTCCCTGTGTTGCTCTTCACCGAATTTCAGCTGGACTCTTAACTCGGATGACTATAATGAGCATCTTGCATGACAGACTTGGGGACCACAGGTAGGAGACACAACAGCAATTACACGATCCAGGCAACATTTTCACTAACTTTTCCAACCATCTCCCGTCTCTGGGAGAAAACTTTGTTTCCTTTGTCAAATTTCCCTAAAAGACAGTCTGTGCTATCTGTAATATCGGCTGTGTCTAAACATCAAGTGCAACCATGATACCCTTTAATAGTTAATCCTCCAACATGTAATTAGGCATTCACATGACAATCAAAACCATGACTATATTTCATGTTTGCCTTCCCTTTCAAGCCCTCTACTAGAGGGGCACTTACTCTGTCAAATCTGCTATAGTAATCAAAACATTGAAATTACTTCTTTCCACACTAAATATACTGGAACTGGTTGTTTGATTAAATGTAGAGCAGAGAGTGCAATTTGCTAAATTACAAGTATTCTGAACATGTAAATATAGTTTAATTACTGCAATTAAAGAAGATTACTGGAGATTGGCAGATGGGAATGTAATGCTGTTTTAATTAGAGTTTTTAATGCACTGTAACATAAGCATAATATTAACCCTTTATCCCAGAAGAGGTAGCTGGTCTGTGAAAAATTAGTATTTAAAAATGTATTAGAGCTAGTGTTTCATAACAAGGGCTAGCTGAGGTACACTACCCTGGGAACCACCAGGAGTAGAATCACAACTTCTAAGAACAGGAAACTGAGGCAGACAGCAGTGACGGACAACACACGTGCTGCGGCACCACTTACAAACATGTACACAAGCGCGCACGGCCCAGTGCATGTGCACACGGAGAAACACCTATCTCGCCGGCTGCTTTTCATACAAGAACAATGTTGTCATACCATCAAAGACCGAAGGGACTTCCTGGCCATGAAATGTTTCATGGAGTCCATGTTTAGCAAACACGAAAAGAGAAAAGTATTTCAAAAATGCATTTATTTCGGGGTGCCTGCGTGGCTCATCGGTTAAGTGTCCGACTTCGGCTCAGGTCATGATCTCACAGTTTGTGGGTTCTAGCCCCGCGTCGGGCTCTGTGCTGACAGCTCAGAGCCTGGAGCCTGCTTTGGATTCTGTGTCTCCCTCTCTCTGCCCCTCCCACTCACACTCCGTCTCTCTCTTGCTCTCAAAAATAAATAAAACATTAAAAAAAATTTTTTTAAATGCATTTATTTCAAAAAATGCATTTATTCATCTCTGAGAAAACCACAGCACAGATACTCTACAGAGGGAGGCCAGTATATTATTATTATTCACCTTCCAGAACAGTATAGGCTACATAAAGTAATATTCCAGAATGTAAGAAGCAATCTTTGTCATCTTGAAAGCTATCACTTGCAACATTTTATCCATTTAAGTCAATAGCCTATTAGAAATTCTAATTGAAAGTTCAATAGTCAGCTTGGAGCCTTACAATAGAGGTTGCCTTTTGGAAAGCCATTTAAAGTCTTAATCTCTTTATCATTTGGTATTTTGAAGCCTAACTTTGTTCTTGTTAGGCAGATCAATGGCATTAATTTACAAAATGGGGGAAAATGTCACCCTTCATCCGTTAAGTCTCAGCTCAGTGAAGAGCAGCATAAGCGAATCTGATCACTGCTTTCCCATATTAGCAGCAAACGGTGCCATGGGAGGCTTGACCTACAAATTTTAATTACTGCATGAAAAATTCAGTTCCTGGAGAGGAAGAGAGACTTGAGCAAGAGCAGGGGCCCACCTTGGGCAAGTCTGCTGAGTTTTTTAAGTCTTCAGGACTGGATATCCGAATCAGTGGCCAACACCACAGTCAGTGAAAGGGGTTTGCTATATCCAAGAGCAAATCACAAATTTCAAAACAAAGCAAGGCCAAGACCAAAGTCACTGGGGCAGATAAGTAAGCTTCAATGGGAAAAGCTGTGGAGAAGAGTATGTTTCTGTTTTACTGAGCAAAGAGCATCTTGATGGGTCATGCCACACCTACCAATTGGAAAAGCAAAAACAAAAACCAAGATGTGGTCATGAAGCTAATTCAATGAAGAGTTACAGCCTCAGAGGCAAGCATCCCTCCAAAACACAGGGAGGCAGTCTTGGTGCTCTGCACTCAGGAGAAGGAATTATTTTCACCCCAAATAAAAGAAACGGATTCTGAATGTGTAGGCATGATGGGTAATTGGTGGGGGCAGGAAAACCAATAAGAGTAAGTCATCTAAAAATTAAAGCCAAAAGTAGTAAGCAGTAGGCTCAACCACTGTGGCAATAAGCAGTATTAAGGGGCAAGGCTGTCAGCTTTTGTATTCTAGAAGCTAAGGGAACCGACTTAAACCACCACCACCTTACGTGTAGGCAGAAACATATGCATTTGTCAATATAACTTTGAAACAATCACTTAGCACACATCCACGCATCTGTGCTTAAGCAAAGGGATGAGAAAGCTACAGAGAAATCTTAACAGCAGTTACCCTGCGGGAGTAGAAGCATGTCTGGGGAGCATGGGGATGGAGGTTTTTGCTTTTTAGTTTAGAAACTGTGTAAAAATTGCCCAATTAAAAAAAAAAATAACCCGTATGGCTTTCTGAATTGTTAACAAAACAACTTTTCTAAAAAGAAGAAAAATAAAATCTATATTCGATGTTACAGCATAAGAGCTGTGCGCCTTTGTAGAAACAGAAAGATACCCCCCTTTTTTTGAAATATGAAAGAGAGCACTATTTGCTTCCAAAATTTAGACTTTTTTGTTTGAAGCTTACTTAAAAGTTAGGCTTACTCATTTACTTCCGAAGCTTGGTGCTGCTCCAGAATTGTGGTAACTGTCCAGTCTTGGTTACACGTCTATACAACTTAAGTGGGGAAGCATTTTTGTGCAACTGCATACAGGGCCCGGTCCTGTGTCATGCACTTGGCATCTTTGCTAATATGACGTGATGATGGTGACAGGGAAATACTGACCTGCAACCAAGGATGTGTGTCTGCATTTTTTCCATGCAGACATAGCTGCTGTTGGCTAAAGCTTAGCAGTCAAATAGCTTTCTGATGACCAAATCATTTTTATCTTTTCATTTCTGATCTCCATTGATCTCTACATCCTTCTTATCCAAGAGATGCCTCACCATCACCTCCTGCCACCAACAGCTGGAAGTGTGTGATGAAGTATCCTAATGAAAAAGCCATTAACATTTGTACCACGTGTTTCTGGGCTTTTCTGTCCCTGCACGTAGGTTAACAGTATGCTGGAAGGTCTCTGGAAAGGACAGAGGCTCCTGGGTAAAGAGCTAAACAGCCACCTCCCTGATATGCCTTGGCCACTGACATACATGGGCTGGTCCTTAGGTCACGGCCCACTACTTGGAGGGAGCAGAATCCTAGGACTAACTACAATGGTGTGAGGAGGGGAATGGGGCTGGCCTCAGAACTGGGCAGGAGAGCATGTGCACTAAGGCAAACCCTGAGCACACCTAAGGAGTCTGGCTTCCAGCAGAGCAGGACCCATTCTCTGTTGAGACTTCAGGAAAGGGCTCGGAGGCACATACAACGGAAGTCATTGCCATGAGATGGAAAAGAACACATGCTCAATATAAGAACGCATGAATGCAAAAACTCAGCTTCCCTGAAGTGTGGCATTTTCAAAGCCCACACATCATAACAACTCTGAATTCTGAGACGCCTAAACAGGAAGCCCCTGAGGTTCCATCTGTCTCCCTGGCTAGAAGGACAGCTGAGGAACCATGCTGCTGTCTGGAAGAGGGCTGGCAGAAATCACAGGAACCCTGGCCCGGGAGCTAAGAATGTGCAGTCATTCCTCCCCCCACCCCCCTGTCTAATTCACAGCCCTGACAAAAGCTGTTGGCTTGTTACCAGGTCTGTCTCTGTACATAACTAGAAATGAACCACCAGAAAGAGGTGGCTCACTTCTTAATTTTGTTTTTATGCTTAAATTAAAAAAAAAATCATAGGATTCATCATCACATGGTAGTAAAGAAATTTAGTATTTCCTTTGTTCCACATGACACTTTACTAACAAAATTAAGAAGGGAAGATTGTTAGATGGATGTGAGAGTCAACAGAAGCAGAGATACAAAAGTAGAGAAGATGAGCTGAGATCATAATTCCTAGTCTGACTGGGCTCAGAAACCCTGGGAACTCCAGAATGTTGACCTATAAGGCATTCTGGCATTCAAGGTCCTCCCAGTGCACTCAGAATCTGCCCTTCCCAGGCACATTACTAGTCTTCTTCTCTGCAATATTCTCTTCCAGTGACTTTATTTAGATTATGCAGTCACGTCTGCAGACGTGAGTCATATTCCTAGCGCTGTACTTCAGCTACTTAACTTCTCCAGACTCTACATTTCTCTTTATTTATATCAATCCTACTCTTTCTTTAAGATTCTACCCACCACAGCTCAAATGATGTGCAAAAGGATTTGACAAAATCCAATACCTTATCATGATAAAAACACTTGGAAAACTATCAATAGATAGGAAGTTACAAAACATTGTACCAGAAGTTCTAACCAGACCAATTAGGGAAGGAAAAAAAAAAAAAAAAAAAAAAAAGAAAGGCACCTATCTCTATTCACAGATGAAATGATTCGATACGCAGAAAATCTCAAAGCTAATAAAATGAACTCAGCCAAGTTGCATGGTACAAGACCAACACATAAAAATTGGTTGTGTTTCTATATACCAGTAATGCATGATTCAAAAAGGAAAATCAGAAAACCATCCCATTTACAGTAGCATCCAAGAGGATAAAATACCTATTTAGCCAAAGAGGTGACAGACTTGTACACTGAAAACTACAAAACAAACATTGCTAAAAGAAATTAAAGACCTAAATAAAGGGAAAGACACCCTTGTTCATCGACTGGAAGACTTCATATTGTTATGATGTCAACACTACCCAAAGTTATCTACAGATTCAAAGCAATCTCTACCAAAATTTCATTGGAATTTGTATCCTAAAATGGAGCTTCTCTCCATCATCATGGTACTGAGACACAAATACGAGCCAGGGGAGTTCAGCAGCTGGGAGCAGGGGTCCATGAGCTGATTGTGGTGGTTAGGGTACACTTCTCACTATTTAGAAGGGCCTAAAAGGAGCCACTCATGCCTCCACTGCCTCGCACTACTTTAGGCAGAAAAGATATTATCACAGTTATCCTACATATGCCTACGTGAATGTGAGCAGAAATAAAATGAAAATTATATGATAAACGTTATATGCCAAATGCAGGTCAGAAGACAAAATGCTACAAAACAGAAATTAAGGAGCGGATGGTGAATAAAGGAGATTCTCATAGGAAGATGGCTCAGTCTAACATCTTCACTGGATTTTGAAGGACACAGGGGAATGCCCAGAATATCCAAATGCATGAATTTCAGGGTGCTGAACTAGCTGTGCATTTTACTCAGAAAGAAAACTCTCAAATGAAAAATCAAGATTGCAAATAAAATTCTGAGAAAATGTCACAAGTTACCTTCTGCCATCCCTAAAAACCCAGACCCTCCCTCCATGTTAGAAGTACTATTCCCAAAGCAATTTTCTTTGGGAGAACCAACCTTTACAATGCCGAACCTGAAGAATGTTCTCCATTTCCCCTTCGACCACAACCAGCTCCCCAAACTGCACGCAGAAGGCCAACAGGTAGAGCAGCTCCTGATGTTATTCTAGAAGCCAGTGCTCTCTAGACATATTGAGCAAAGTAGACCTTTCAGAGGCTGGGGAGACACGGGGCTACAAACACAAAGGCCTCCATTTGGAAACCCACGACTGTCCCTATTATCCTAAAAACTAAGCATGGAGCCAGCCGTGCATTTCATGCTCACTGCCACCTGCGATTATGGTTTTATAGTTATTACCACGCACTTTGATGATCAGATTGTTTAAAGGCCTCAACAAGCATGCTAATGTGACCTGAGGACTTAATGTGTCTTCACTGCTGCCACCTGAGTGAGAACACTTGTTTACTTTATGCCAAGGGAGAAAAGAAATCCAACTTGGTTCAGAAAACACCATCTGGGGTAAAACGGATCTGATCTCTTAGAAGTGACCAGAGGCCTTACGTTCAAGTAAATAAGAGATGCTGCATGAAGCAGAGACCTGGGTCTCTAGCCTCTTCTAGCCAGCTCAAGGTAAAATCAAGAAAGGGACACGGCCAACCATAGCTGTCTACGGCCTGTGTGAGTCAGAGCTAACTCGGAAGTTAGGTGTAGGAGAATGGAATTACATTAAGCAAGTGCTGACAGAAAGATCCAGAGGAGTTTCCATGGTGGCGCTCTGTACACATATGTGCATGTACGTATGTGTGTAAAGGGGCACTCCCAGAATAAGGAAAAACCAAACGCTGGTGGGGCAGAGATTAGGTGGCTAAGGCAGCTGAAGGGGAGTTGCGGAACAATCCTGGTGCCCTGGGAGAAGCGGAGAGGGCCAATCAGGCCTTCAGGACACAGGCTGGATGTGAGTAAAAAGCACAAAAAAAGGCCCAGGGGAGAGCAGAGCAGCAATCAGATCCCTTTGGAGATGGGTGGAGAGGCAATCATGAAGCCTTGGGAGGACAGATCAGCAGTCCCTGGGGAGCCTCCTAGAAAGGGCCCCTTCAGGCATAAAGGAGTCCATTCTGGGGCCGTGATTGCCTCTCCAGGCGCAGCCTGCTGTGCTGACCTTGAGGCTGGCCCCCACCCACAGGGCAGAAAGCAGAGAGAGAAGCTGAAGACTTGGTCACTAAATGAATCAAACACAAAATGTGTGCAAAACGAGCAGTTAGAGTTTTTAGTCACAATGGAGATGCTCTAGAGCTGAGGCCCAGGGCGAGGCTAGATGCAGGCAGAAGGCTGGGGCTAATGAGCTCAGAGGTGGGACGCCTTCCTCCCCCTGACAGCATGCACTCCTTCAGCAGCCTGACGAGGCTTTGCCATCTTGTGTCCTTTCTCAGGTGGGTCTGATGGTTCCAGGAACTGGTCTACTATGTGCACTGTGCAAGGTCAAACGGCAACTCCCTTGCAGAGCTGGGACTAATGTCCAGGGCTCTGCCCCCTAAATCTAATTGTTTAGAATCTAATTAGGCTTGGGGCATGGTGACCAAGTTCTACACTAAGCATTCAACCGCTCTAAAATATTTTCTCCTCTACCTTCTGAATAACTCTCTGTAAGAAGACGTGGTGGTTCAGCTTTGCCTTTGTCACTGGAGTCAGGAGAACAGCGAATAGAGCGAGGCCCGTATCTCAGACATACGGGCAAGGGAGAGGAGGAGAAAGCCCAAGACACGGCCACCACCCTTTCTCAGAAGTCCTGTGGTTAAGGATAGTGGGGGCTCAGACTGTGTACTTTTGCCCACGGGAAAAGCATTTTAAGTAAGTTCTCATACAGGAAGCCAGTATACAAAATAGATACAGGTGAAGCTGTTCTGGGTGAGTAGCAGTGGGGGGGTGGGGGGGGGAGGGGCGGGGCGGGGAGACCATCACATATCGTGCCCCTGTCTCCCTCTCCTCACCACCTGCTCTGTCAGCCTCTGAGCACTAGATGAGGGTCAAATCCTGCAGCGGGAGAAGAGACAGTGGCCCTGGACGCATCTCTCTCACGCTGTGTGTTTTCCTCTTTGGGTCTCCTTGTCCTCATGGGTAAAATGAGAGGCTAAACAGGGCTTGGGTGGGTCTTAGGGTCCTTTCGACTGTAAAATCATCAACTTCTCTACAAGCAAGGACAGAGGAGAGAATGAATGCAAGTTTTCCCTCAACACAACAGGAAGAAAACTATGGAACAATAACATCCAAGGCAACTGGGTCATTTCAGTCCCTTCTCACGGCAAGGCGCCATTTTCCAGCTTTTCAATGAGACTTTCTCACTTCTCACCATCTCTAGAGACCATCAGCATTACGACCATCTCTAGCGGTCCTGCTGACCAGTTCCAGTGCCGGAGTGTGACCTTCTTCTGTCTTTTACTAAAACGCACCCTTCCTGGTTCCATAAGCAGGATCAGGGAGGCCCTTCCTTTTTTCCCAATAAATACAGAACTATTTTCAGTGACGGCTATGTTAGATGTTTGTTCTCCTATACTGATCTGGCCAGCATATTTTTATAGTGCTGACTGAAAACATTCATAAAACCCCACACCCTCCTCTGCCCAGAGTCAACACCACTGTCTGGGCTACACTGGATTCCATTCAGAGGCCAATGCTTGATGTCCTTTTTCAAAATGTTGTGGCTGCTTTTCAAACTGCTCAACGCCCACCCTCATCACCATTCTCAGACTGGCCATAACCTTGGCCGCCAAGGCCTCTCCCCTTGGTCACCAGCCAAATGCAGGTACCAGCAAGTAGCAACGCTTTCATTCAGTGTGGGGCAGAAGGCCTGCCTTGATTCCTGTCTCCCCATGGCACACAGCGTAACCGTGCTATGTCCCCACTTTGCCTTACATTTTCTCCCCTAGGTTTTGACTCAGCAATGGTGGCAGAGGGGTAGACTCTGCTTTCATTTTATTGAATCGCCTGTATTTGATTGGGAAATGGGTTGTGGTAACTCTGTCAACAGGACATGTTCAATTACACCGTGTGACCACTTTTCTTCAGAAGGCACTAGCATCTGGTCTAAGCAGTTAAATAAGCACAGCCACGTGGTATTACAGCTAATGAAATTAAATGTGGCACAAACATACACATGGCACACAGAATTCACGTTTACGTCTTTAACAGGATCTTCCTTGTTGATACAGAAGATATGTGGGTTGCAAGATCAGGACTGTGGTATGGATGGCTGGCTGTACTGCTTTCCAAACAACAAAGTGATTATTCACTTCACATCCAGGTCAAGCAGAGAATTTCATCTTTGGAACCCCAACAGTTCCCTTTTCAACCTGCCTGCATACCCCCTGCCCTTCAGTACTCATTTTCCCCTCTCGGCAGCCTGTCTCCCCAGTCTACCCTGGGGTCACCCAAAGCTCTGGCTGTATTACCTCGCCGTGCTCCAGATTCCTCTTTATCCTCATCTCTGACCCCTTTAAACCTCCCAATTCTGCTTTCTGGTGGGATGAGGCTTAAATTAGACCACAAATGTAAAGACTCGGCACAGAATAGACACCCCACGAATATTAGTTCTTTCCAACATCTCTTTCCTTTCCACTTATTTTGCCTGTCCCACGTTCTGCACTGGGCTATGGACAGACTCACCTGCCAAGTTAGGTCTGCTCGTTTCGGAGCCAGTGCTAAGTGGAGAGTCAATCTGTCTCAGCACATATGTGGAGACACCTGTTGTTTGTCACCTCATCCTTTCAATTTTCTTGGTGAAACGGTACCCCAACTTTCCTTTGGAAACATCCTTGCTCCAACTTTCCATTTCTGTGGGATCAACTCCAACTCCAGTTGCAGAGTGGGCTCTAATTGGTTTAAGCTGGGGAGGGGAGAGGGTGATGCTGCTGGGAGGCACCCATGCGGGATCTGTATGTGGAATCAAATCAAAGGAAAGCAATACATGTAAAGTACTTAGGCTTGAAGGATGAATACAACCAGGGTTTGGAGCCATCATCTGAGTTCTAGACAAAGTGGAATCAGGGTTCAGCAACTGCTGCCCCTGTACCATCTCCCATGATGCTTCCTGATACGAGGTACCCTACAGGGGTGCCCCTGGTATCAGCATCTACCTGTGCCTGCTATATCCTCTGAGCACCTCTGAGTGCCTCAGACTGTCTAAATGTTCAGGCCAGGTCGATGTCCATAGCGTACGTCTCGCTTGGGGATGGAACAGTCTATCTGCACGGACTCATCCGATACCCACTCACCCCAGCTTAAGTATCGGTAGCTTCGTGGCTCCCACCTGCACTGTGATACAACCCGCACTTAATGTGCCTGGAAGCCTCAAGTCTGGAATTTTAGAAATATTAACCATGGCTAACATTTACTGTGCCCCCAGCATGGGAACGACACTATCCTAAGTGTTTTTTATATGCACCCCCAATTAGTCCTTTGAACGATCCCATGAATCATATTCTATTATACCCTTTCCAGGGATGAAGAAACAGATGCACTAAGAGGGCACATAACTTAGCTACCATCTTCTAACAAGTACGTAGCGGCGGCGGGCTTCAAAGGCAGCCAGTCTGACTCTGGAGCTATACCCCCGAACCACTATGCCCCACTGCCACTCTCAATACGATGCCTCCATTTCTTTTGTTTGGCTCTCTTAAAAAAATGCAGGACACTTTTCACTTGCTTCTCATTTATCTTAAATACACACTCACCATTAGAGAAGTCCAAAACATTGAAGCAGCAACAAATCATTTGACTTCCAGGTAGGCACGCAATTAGTATCACTGAAGCGATCTTTCTGTGACTGCTTTCTGCCTGGGTGTAAGGCTAACTTAACAGGTAAGCGGTTGCCTTTTCTTGGTGCTCCACATAAAGAAAGCTGGGACTTTAGCATCCAGGAGCTCCAGAACGCAGGGGATAAAATCCACCAGCTTTGTAGAAAGATTATCAAAGCACACCATAGCGGCCCTTTTGGGTAGTGAAGATTAGCCTAATCCTTCCACCTCACCCACTGAAATGCCATTCCCAATACATGTGGAACATGTTACAGTTGGCCAATTCAAAATACTTTCCCTTCTGTTCATTTTATCAAGTATTTGGTAAGTCTCTCCCACAGGAATACACCCTATAATGCATGTAAAAAATTATCCCTACAAAGAATTTTCGGTTTTCCTTAAAAGATTAAAAAAGGTCCAAACTCAAGCTTTTCCACGCCAAGGGCAATTTTGCTGGTCTGATAAATCTTGTAAATCCAAAATGTTAAAACAAGACAATCAAATTAGATCTAAAGATTAAATCAGTCTCCAAGTAATCCTTGAATTTATTACAGTTGTTGAATGTCCCTGCTAATTTGGGGATTAAAATGCTCAACACAAAATTCATTTTTTCCCTAATTGGATTGACCAAGTTTTCCAGGGTTCATGGGAACATTTCATTTTCATAAAGAGCATCGGAAACAAATAACTTCATTATGGAGATGCTTCATAAACTATAGGGCAATGTTCTTGGGGAACAAATACATCATATTACATTATCTTGAGCATAAACTCTTTTTGTGACATAGTTGTACATTTACTGGATATGTTTCAGGAAACAGTGTTTCACTTCAGACATGTCCCAACTGCTTGGATATTTATTTGGCCGCATACATTTTTTTCTACTTTATAAATTACTCAAACTTGGAAGTGCCTGATTTAGTCGCTGTGGTTAGAAATTGTTTGTTTGGTGTCTGAGAGAACACCCAAAGGTGTTCCAAACTACTAAATCAATTTAGTGGCTTGTAATCAGAATGTAAAAACACATTGAAACAGATTAAAAGAGATCAGAGTGCCTACACCTCCTAACTCTCTAGTCATAAGTATTAAAACAACACATTTATAATTGTGTTTAAGTGAGGCCAACAAGATTGTTACATTTATGGAAAAAGAAATGATCGGGGAAAAAAAGGACCTAACACAAAGCTATTCTACTAGGCAAATACGTGGAATCTTGGTAATGGGATTTTGGAGGACTTTATATTCAAGGAGGCACTGTCACTTAGTTGTGGTACACAATTGTGGACCTGTGTCCCCGCTGCACCATCCTGGCCTTTGCCTAGCTGGGGCAGCCTCTTCATTCCTCAATTTTATCACCTTTTAAGATAGGCAGTGAATAATACTGCCTATCTTACAAAGTTGTGAAGACAAAACAAAATACATATAAAGTACCTAGACCGGTATGTAACCATTCCTACGGTAAATGCCATCATGTTGTTAAAATACAGTAGCAAGCATCCAGATTAAGACAGCCACTGGAAGGTGTTTACTGCTTGTCTTTACTAAGCTGGTGTCATGTTGGTTTCTGGAGTACCTGTCATCCCATCCCTGGAGAAGGACGGGATGGAGGACAGACCCTGGCCCCAGTGCACTGATTCTTCCTCCCCTACCCATCCCAGTGGGACCATCAACCCACAGCCCCTGGATGCTCTGGATAAGAGATTTTGAGATGGCCCCTCCACATCCAACACTAGCATTTCCAGGGGACTCTGGAGCCTCCGTGCCGCCAGCCTTGGTCCACATTCGCCATGTCTTCTTCCTCTTTCCTTCCAAGGCCCAGTCCCTCTGCCCAAACTACCACTTTGCAATCCTGGCAGCTGTCTCCTGTTGAATTTATATGCTAGACTACTTACTTACTCCTTGAGGATAGGGGCTGTTTGTCTATAATTTTATTCCCTGGTATTATACAGCACACAGTAGGTGTTCAACAAATATTTGCTAAATAAGTAAGTAAGCTCTCTGGATCTCAGTTCAAATAAGCTGTCCCTAATCATCTCCATAAATGCCATGATCCGAAATAAAGACAGATGTAACACGTGTTGGGAGGTCTGGCTGTTGTATACATCCCACGATGGATAGCCAACTTTACTCTCAGACAATAGCTCTAACACAGATGTGAAGGTGGTCTGCATAGTTACAGCCAGGTTTTACGAACCATCGATGTGCTTCCTTCTGCACACAAATGGAAGGGTCCAAAGACCATACCGGGGCTGAATGAAGAACGCTCTTTTCTGACACCAGTGCCTTCCTGAGGACGATGCCATAACGACCTCTGTGGCTTAATTTCTAGTTTGGACTGAGGCTCGCTGAAACAGAACCACCAACAGCACAAAGTTTCTAGCTGGCTGCATATAGTTGTGGAGGAAAACAAAAAAGAAACTTCCTGCATTTCAAACTGTGTCAAGTCCCTATTTCACCTAAAGCAATATGGAGGTTGAATAATTAATAAAAGATTAAAATGCTTAGGGACGTGGTAGAAAAAGCATAGCTAAGCAAGTCTTAATGAGCAAGTTTAGGATAATTTGGTCTAAGGATTGAACAAGAGAGAGTTTTCTTTTACTCATTTGTTCCTTTACCACTCACTTATTCTTTCATCCGGCTTCCACAGTAAAAGAAAAGCTCCTTCAGGGAAATTTTCAAGGACCAGTTCCTTGGGCCAGACGGAAGGATGAGATGAAGGCATTACAATGTAATTTATTAAGATTGTATGCCTAGTGTTTTCTAGAGCGTCCTTCCAAAGCCATCATTCAATAGACATTTGCTGCTAAGGTGCTAAGAGTCCTGGGCCCTGGGAAAACCAAGACGAACGAACAAAGACAGAGCAAATACACCTTCTGAGCTTGGCACAGACCCGATTTTGTTTTCACTAAAATCTCCACAACAGTGAACACAGGAGGGACTTAGCAAACACGAGTTTTGATGTCCACAGGCTTCCCTGACTTCCACTGCTACTCGCTCCCTGTCTCACCACAATAAATTCTGCCTACCAATGCGCTTGAAACTATTTATTTGTTAAAAACGTCATCGGGTCAGCTGGGTTGAGAAACTCTAAGGAAAGAACGAGAGTCAAGCGCTATTAAAACTTCTGTTCTGCACTCTCACCTGTCTCCTTTCATTAACACAGAAATGCCGATCTGAAATACGATCATTATCTTTGGTGGCTATCCTTGGCAGCATCCCCCAAGTCACAAATCCCTCGGCTTATTTGAGTAACACAGAACCTAAAGATTAAAGCTGTCTTGTGTTCAGGAGACATCAGGAAGGAGGTCACTCGGGCCTCAATATTCCTTTCAGTAGTAACTGGATGCATCTTAAGTTTTTTTGCACTTTATTGTATCCTACCAGGTTCTATTTATTTAAATCCCAGAGTCTTTTGCCGACATGGCAAGGCAGAAGCAGAAATGTTTTGTAAAACTTAAACGAACCTGTAAGTGGACACTTGTTCCATAAATCTTTAAAATGCTAGGTTATGCCGTGGAAACCACGTTTTACAAGCCCCTTCCATCCTGCTTGAAAAGAGACAGTACATAAAGCATCCACTTTCTGTCCGCATTTTCACGCGGAATAAACACCAAGTCCAAATCAAACACCAGGTATCTAGATGCAGCGGTGCTGCTGAGCGGATGAGGGCCGTGCAATGTTTTCATGGGAAGGGGGGCTGCGTCCTACTTCTCTAAGAACACTCCCTGGCAAAGCTGCACTACCCGCTGATACTCCCGCCCCTTCCCTGCCCGCTCTACAACAAGCAGTCCTCTTACCCCATCATCCCTCTCCCCTGGTTCTTAACTGTCTCCACGCTGAGAATGCGAAACAGCACTCACGGTCCAAACGCGCTCTCCGTCAACGACATGGGGGTGGCCTGAAAACGCCGTCCCACTCTGAACTCATCCAACATGAAATGGTGGCTTTAGGACAAAGGCCCGTGCTTTCAGGTTCTTAGGTCGTCATCAGTGGATGACTGTATTCAATGCTTCATCCTGAGCCTCAGTCTTCCTGTGGAGCCAGTGGCTCCTGTTCATTTTCCCTGTACACTCTTCATCGCGCCTCTGCTCGGACGCATGTCTTTGCTCTTTACACTGGTCTCTGCAGTGTCCTCCTAACTGGCCTCCAGCCCTCCCCCCCCCTTTTCTGTCCTTCTGTCCTGTGTTCTACCTGTGAATTAATCATTTTCTTTTTCTGTCCCCCTCAACCTTGGTAACCTCCCACACATTACACTATATGATTGAGTTCACCTGATGGTTCTCCAGCATTAAAATCTCTCTGTGACATGAATAATAGATTTATAAATCATACAGGAGCCAGGGAGCATCCAGTAACCCTTGAAAGAGTTTAAAAATACTGCAGTGGTAAGAACAGTAATTCAACCACCACATCCTCCCTTCCACCATTGGTGTTTCTAAAGGAAGCAGGAAGTCATGACTGCTACATTTCAGAAGTCTCAGATTCGCCTTTATTATCAAGGAGTCATGGTTCAACCCTGACAATTCTGAAGCCAAATTAGCCTTTTGGAATCTATACTGATTTGATTCAGTAAAATTTTGTTGAGCACCCCCTATATGTCTACACTGTGCTCAGCAATGGGGATTTACCAATAAATAAGACAGACTCAGCCCTCCCCTAGAACCACCAGACAGTAATGACCTTAAAGGCAAGGGCCACGTCTTGGGTCTTGGGTACCTTTCGGTCAGGCAATGCACCAGCCTGAGAGAACCCTGAGTAAGCCCTCAGTGTTCCAGGCTTGTACCCACTAATAATGCTCAGGAATATTTTCTGGAAATAGTAGGACCAACTTGGCGGGAGCTAGAACCTCCACCTGAGTTCGAATCCTGAATCTCTCATTACCTAAATGTGTGACCTCAGGCAAAGTACTTGTTTCCTCTGTTTCAGTTTCTCAAATCTCAATGGGAAAATCAGCAATAATGGATTCTTCTGGGGAGTAAATGAGCTAATGCATGAAGTCTTTAAGGTGGTAGCTAACATGTCACAGTTGCTCAAAATATTAGCTATTATTTTCAATGCAATGTTTCTATACTATTGTTAGAAAATGTTTTTTCACCATTTAAAGAAACATCTCTTTCCCATGGCAAATGATGAATTCATTAAGACACAATCTGCATCACAAGGTTACAACCTTGCCCTGCAGTGACAAGTAACATGAAAAAGGAATCTACAAATGCTCTTGCACACACGTACGTACACACACACACACACACGAAAAAGTATGATTTGCACAAAACCAAAAACAAAACAAAAAAAAACCCCACAAAAAAACCCAAAACAAAAACCCAAACCCTTCAGTAAGGTTTTTTTTTTTTTTTTTTTTTTTTAAGAAGATAAACAAGGATGAAAGCCATGCCCGGCAGCAACCATTTTCAGTATGACCTGGTAAGTTTTCAGCTTCAAACCGGTCAGATCAAGTGCCCCCCAGTAGTGTTACGTGGGGATCTGTCATTCACACATCAAATCCCCTTCCACTGGCCTCTTCTCACATAGAACGTGCTTCCAGATGCAGAAACATCACTGTTTTCTTGCCTGGAGTGCTGAGGGTCAGGGGTGGGGAAGAGCGTGTGAGACACGGGGAGGTGGGGGCTCAGGGCACCAGTAAGTGTGCTTTCTTGTGTCCACAACAGACTTGCGTTACAAACTATCACAATTTTTCCAGGGACCCAAGTTCATCATCAGTCTTGTACTCGATTTCGAGTTTATCAAAGGTGGTCTCCTTAGGATCAAAACACCCATGTCAAGAATGTGGACCTGGTCCTTTGAGCACTGGCTGGAAGAAGTGTACAGAGGGTGGCCTCACACAGGCTAGGTGGGGACCGAAGGAAGCCTGTTGATGCCCTGTGGAGACCCCCTACTCATCTGTCCAATCCATTTTCCTCTTTTAATACGCTTCAAGTGAAAATGGGGATCAAGGCATAGACTATTCTACAATAAATTCGGTAGGATATATCGAGAGCTAACTTTTAATTAATTGACCACTTATCACCAAAGCAATTCTTATGACATTATGCCTTACTATACTACTGATTTTGCTTTATTTTACACTATATTTATTCAGCATTTAATGAGTTCTAACTTTATGCATAGTATCAGCCATTCTTCCAGCTCTACCCCTGAACTACAGATTGGCTGTGGAACCTTCAGTCAAAAGTTCACAGGGAATAGAAGAGTGCAACAGGGGACCATCTGCACAGGCAATGACATGATCAGATGTGCACAGCTTTAGAAGAATGTTTGCAATGAAATAAAGATGAGGGGCACTTTGGAGGCCAGAACAATAATCTAAGTTGGAGGTAAAAGGACCCTTAACCATAACTGTGGCATTAAGAATGAAAAGTCCAGGGGTACACCTGGGTGGCTCAGTCGGTTAAGCGTCTGACTTCAGCTCAGGTCATGATCTTGTGGTTCATGGGTCCAAGCCCCACATCGGGCTCTGTGCTGACAGCTCGGAGCCTGGAGCCTGTTTCAGATTCTGTGTCTCCCTCTTTCTCTGCCCCTCCGCTGGTCTCTCTCTTTCTCTCTCTCTCAAAAATAAACATTAAAAAATTTTTTTTAAAGAATGAAACATCCAGACCCAAGAACCCAGGGGGCTGGAGTATGGGGCATGGCTTGTTGACTGACTGGTTAAGAGAGTAAGAGAGAGAGAAGGTGAAACATATCATGTCTTAACCCTGGGAGGCTGCCAGGCTGAGTCGGGGTCGGAGAAACGAGAAACCTGCTTTGGGAGAAGGGAATGAAGATTTCTATTTGAGAAAGGCATCCAGCAGGTGGCTGATGATGTGGCTTTGAGGCTCCAGAGGGAGGCCAGGGACAGAAAGGATAAAGATGGAAAGTGAGGGCATGGCAGTCAGAGAAAAGAAAGCAAAGTGAGAAGCAGTTAGCTAGGAATGAAGCAAAGCACTTGTCATGTGTCTGCTAATTTTATCCTCACAACCCTCTGAAGTCAGTATGAGAAAACATACTCAGAAAAATCCAGTAACTTGACTCAAGTTTCCAGAGCTAAATAAGTGGTGGAGCCACGCCAGGATCTGAGGCAGGTCTATCTGACTCTCCTAGCCGTGCCAGGAAGTAACATTCTCTACTGACACAGGGTTCACAGATATCTAAGGAGGAAGAGGGCAGGGCCTGATGAAGGTAGTGAAAAGGATCAAAAGGGCGGGCAGAGTCAGGAAAGCCATGGGTGACAGAGCTCGAGGACGAGCAGGGCACCACCCAGGCAGAATGCTGCCCCCATCACCAGACTTTGATCAGAAACCCACTGGTGGGTGCTAAGCAACAGTTTTCTTAGCACAACAGGATACAGTTCCTCCTTTGGAGGTTATGAAGAAAGGATGACGGCAAGTACCAAATCCCTGGACTTTGAAAGAGAGGAGAGACTCAAGAGACCCAAGCGTTTTAGTTTTTTTAAGGACTGGAGAAAACTTGCTCAAGTTCATTAGCTGAGAGGGAAGGAAGTGGTGAAGGAGAGAGGAGGGATAAGACAAAGGGAAAGAAACGATGGATGTGACAAGGCCTTGGAGGAGACAGTGGGGTTGGCTGAAGAACATGGTTTTGACCTTGGGAATGAAAAAAAAAATGCATTCTGCTCTGACAGCAGAGGGAACGATGCAAACATGAATAATGATTCTGACAAAAACTGTTAAATGCAGAAGACAGAAGTCAAGGATGATCTTACTGGGCAGCCTTGGTGTTCTTGGTAGGGCTACCCATGGATAATGAGGTGCAGAGAGAGTCTGGACTAGAGGGTTTCAGATGAGAGGGAAAAGTCTGGAGCAACCATTCCAGACACTGAGAAGGAGTGACTACTTGGCCCCGGAGTCCAGCCAGAGCTGGACATTTGCATCCAATACAACTGGTGTAGAAAGCTGATTTTCTCCAGCAACGTAACCTATGCCCGCGTCAGTCTGGGCTGAGAAGAAAGTACGGGCAAGAGCATCCACATGCACACATGTGCCACGGATGAAACGAGCCATCTGTGAAACGAGGCTGAGTTTTCTTTCCACCAGCCTTGTGTCCAGGTGGATATCGTTACTCTCCAGAGAAGGGTATGTAGGACAGGGATCAAATGCCAGTGTACAAAATGGGAGTTGTCTAGTGTTATTTGGAGCTTTTATGAGCATGCAACAGTCTATCAACACGTCAATAAAGACACATCTGCTCCGAGCGCAGGCATGAGAAAACATGGAAAGGGAGGAAGCCGGCAGGAAAGGGGAAAAGTCGGGTTCCCTCCTGTCCTTAGGAGCTGAGGGGCTCCACCCTAATGACAGCACTGTGCGTTTACCATTTTAACAAGAGGAAGGACAAGGAAATGTCCTCCTGCTTAAACAGAAAGCAGGGTCTACCAACATGAGCCTGAGGCCTGCCATCATCTTTCTGAACCAGATAATGGACGCCCCCACAAAGGAAGAGGTGCAGCGTCCAAGTGTTCACACACGGCTGATGAATTCCGTGGAAGCTCTGCAAAGGGCCTCAGCCCGCCGCTGGGTGGCTGTGCTCCAGGCTCACAGTCCTGCCCTCCTCACGTCTCCACGGGAGGATAGGCAGGGCTGATGGATCCCGTGCCATGCCCTGGTTCACGAGGCTGGTAGAAATTCTCTGCAATTTAAGGCCTCTGCTGTGACATTACCTATAAGGCTCCTTTTCCATGAATGTTACATCCAACAGGAGGAACCAGCAGGCCCCGCGGCTGATTGATGCTCTAAGTACTAACCGGCTGTGTCAGCAGTGAGAGCATCGACCACAGCCCAACTACTGTGAGTTCATCCATTTGCTTACTATCAGGAATATTCTAGGTATTTGGAAAGGCACGAGTGCCACTTTCAGCATCCTCTCCAGGTGAAATAATCACTGAAAAAATTAAGATCAATGACTGAATGGCCAGTGCCACTTGCTATATTCATGGGGTGGTGGGAGGCATGTTTACTGAAACTAGGGGGCTTGGGTTCAGGATCCTAAAGAACATTTCTGCTTTTCTTAGAAGCAGCCTGAAGGTGACTCCAAGTACATAAAGTCCATTAATCAATGTCTTTAACCTAATAATAGTAAAGCTTAATAACACATCTTTGGTGGTTTCAGAGCACTTGTGAAAACACGACTTCTTCTCATCCTTAGCATCTGGTGACATGTGTGGGGAGGGTAGGACAAGTCCTACACTCTTCATTTTATTGATGAGGAAACAGTCTATCCCTGCTTACTGTCGCCAAGCTAGCCTTGACTACTCTTAGAACCGGTGGCAGCTAGAAGTGGGGGCGGTATCCTTACGTTTTAAGACACCTGACTATAATTTCATGTGAGTGTCTGTAAGGAAACTTCTCGTATTACGCCTGAATATGTTGCCCTGCAATCACTCTCAAGCGGTCTTGTTTCTTTTTTTTTTTTCCCCTCTGAAACGACAAAGTAGAAACGTAATTCTCTTACACAGGAGAGCTCTTTAGACGTTCTTTTAGCTCCAAATCAATCATACACACAACGGCAGCAATCTGATGCTCTTTGGGAATTTTCTGATACATGAGAGTGTATGTCAAAATCTATTTCATTCTAGTCCTGTACTGCCCATGCTGTTAGCCACATGTGGCTACTGGAACCCAAATCCATCAAAATTAAATAAGATTTAAAAATTCAGGAACTGGTCACACTAGCCACATTCAGCCACGTTACTTGTGGCTACCCTGTTAGTGTGGAGCATTTTCATCATTACAGAAGGTTCTGTTGGACAGCACTGTTCCAGGCCCTCAAACTGCCTTTGTCTGAACTCTGACCTACACACTGGTCTCACCGTAGGGCCATCCTTTGCTGTCACCTACTTTCGGTACCGCCTTTTCAAAGACACTATTTTATCTCATTAAAACAAAAAATTGTGAGTACTGGTGGAGAAGAAAAAAAAAAAAAAGGATTCCTCCCCACATTCTGCCAGCTTAGAAATACTTAATTGGCTTATGGGTTGGCTGATAGGGTTTAATATTCCCCCTCTTCAAATCTAAACTCAGCTGGAGGCCAAATCACTGCCTATATTAAATACACAAAAACTCTATTATTAAAATGGAAGTAATAGTTCTTTTATTTTGAAAATACACAGAAGATGGACTTCATTTCTTTACTTTTACCTTCTGGGGAGCCTGGGTACGGGGAAGGAAGGAGAAACAACCCTCATTACTGGGACTGGGAGACTCTTCAACACTCTCCCACTGACCCTGACTAGGCTTTGCTTCAGCATTTTACCCAGTTACTTTTTAAACTTATACAACTTAAAAACGTGGACACCAGTACTGATGACATAGTTGCCAAAACTAGAAAATACTAAGGCACAAAGGGACCGTTGAGACAATCTAATCCAAACGCCCCATTTGATAGGTGAAGAGAGGCTCAGAAGATGTCAGCCATGTTGGCCTAGAATCTGGTCTCCAGCCCCCCGTTCAGGGCCCTCCGACCCCCTGCACTGCTTACCCATCAGCACTGAAACATCAATTTCACTTTCAACAGTTTGTTTATGTCCCACCCTCCCATGCAGCCACGCCTTCCTTTAACGGCACCCAATCCTCTGAATTCAGGTAAGCTGTCATGCATACTTCCAAAGTAGTCAGGTATCTCCAAAGTAAAGTTATCATAAGTCACAGACAGAAAGTAAGATTTGATGAAATATACGGGCTTGCTAACTCTGATTCTCTTTTTTCAAAGATTCCTGATAAGCCCTAGAACACATTCAGGGTCCATTTTCAAAGCATTTGTATCACACTGGGGTCAGCCACAGCAGCACCAAAAAAGGGGGAAGCATTAAAAATGTTCTCTGGTTGTTGAATCACCGTACTGTACACCTGAAACTAACGTAACACCCTATGGTAGCTGTACTGGAATTAAAATTTTAAAAGTTAAGTGAAACGTAAACAAATGTTCTCCGGCAATAAGGAGTAGGAGATCCCTGGGAAACAAGAACTGAGAACGGAGACATGGGATTGAGAATAAAGTGAATGATGAGGAAGCCGTGTCAAACATTGACAACCAATACCTGAGCACTGACCGTGACCCAGACGGTGGTCGTAGGTCTTCTCCATTACCTCAGTACGTCCTCACGCCTGCGACTCAGGTGATCTTGGCTGTCCCCGTGGTACAGATGAGGACAAGAGGACCAACAGGCTTTGTGTCCCATCCTCAGCCACTAAACCACAACCTAAAGTTTAGAACAGCTGCTGGACTGAAGCACAACATCTAGAAACAGCACACACAGCTCACAACAGGCCTTTGGAGAGGGAGAACTCTGGAACAACTTTTTGAATTTACATATTCTTAACTGGTAAGACTCAGTGAACTTCAGTTTTCAACAAAAATCAAGAGAGCCGAAGTAGGAAGAGCCTGTCATCTTATTTTAAAAGGTGCTTTATCTTATTTGTGTAACGGTTTGAAACTTTTATTGCAATAAAAAGCACCTTGGCATGACAAGAATTCTAAAGGAAAAACAAAATTATCTTCTGTAGGTCGTATCAGGAGCCAATACAGCCAAAGAAAGCTGTGTTTGGTGTTTTATTTCCCTCTGATGTTCCTGAAACTGGTCTTCTGAACAGGCTGAGGACCAGGGGAGAACTCAGAGGGGAGCAGAGGTCTTGTGGTCCACTTGGCCCACTCTGCAGTCTCCCGCCTGGGCTAGGCCTACTTACTGAGGGGTGAAGAATCCATTCCTTTGGTCCCCCTTGTCCTTTCACACTCCCCCCGCCCTTTGCCCCACACTTGAAGTAAGCTTCCAATCCCTGTTACGCTTCGTCTCTCCGCCCAGGAGCAAAGGCTTTACAGCATCCACATGCAAAGATCTTGCCCTATAAATAAAGATGCACTTTGTTTTCATCTCCTTTTCCCACATTTCAGTAGGCTATTTAACCAGTTAGTAAAGCACCATAGGCAGATAACGTTTCCTTCCACTCACTGCAACAGAAAGAGAGCCACTATTCTGGTCAAGATTTAAGTGACAATTTTGATCCCATCTTGGAGTGTCTGGATCCTTAAATAAAAATATATGAACTTCATTTGCCTTAGAGCTTTAATTCCTCTGTCACTTAACCTCTCCCCTCTCAGGTCTGTGGGCAAAGAGTAGAGAGAGGCACCAGGCTGCAAAGAGGGGCCAAGTTTCTGAATCACTAAGGAACTGATATGCCATTTATGAAATGGGACTGAGTTGAAAGGACAATGGTTTCTTTTCCTGTTGATGCACCTGCTTTAATAAGTTGTACTGTAATTATAACCCTTCACACTCTCCTCCTTTAAGGACGATGTAAAAACAGTAGCAACATTTTAGACGTAAATCATGGGTTCCAACCAGCTACCGTGCGACAGAATAAAGACTTCCTCCTGTGTTCTTTACAGTACCTGCGACACCTCTAAATGATCTGAGCCTTCAGCAGTACATTGAGTATTTGAACAATGATCAGACATCTGGTGCAAAGAGAATGATATTAGAGACGCAAGGTACAGCGCAGGCAAATAAGGCAGATTTGGGGGCAGCTGGGTGGTTCAGTCAGTTAAGTGTCTGACTCCGGTCATCATCTCAGGGTTTGTCAGACCGAGCCTGGTATCGAGCTCGGTGCCAACTGCGTGGAGCCTGCTTGAGATTCTCTTTCCTTCTCTCTGTGCCCCTCCCCCACTTCTGCTCGCTCGCACGCTCTCTCAAAATAAAATAGACTTTTTTTTTTTTTTTTTTACGAAAAAGGCAGGTTTCTATTTGAGTCGCTTTTTCTGAGAAAGGGCTTTTCTGAGGCTAGAGGTAGATGAAAGCAGTATAAAACTGTAAGACAAGAAATAAATCCCTTTTACTCCTACAGACAAGAACCTACCCCTCTAACTGAGGGTTCTCAACCGCTTTGTACTCGCAGGCCTCCAGACATTCTAAAGAAGGCCCAATACTTACGATGTAATTACTACTGCGGAACAGCCATGCGTCTTCACGGGGCCTATAAAAAGCAGTGGTAATTAACTCACGGCTCACCAGGTATGTCTTTCTAAACATAAGCCTTTGTGAACGGGAGTCGCTCAGTGCGCTCCTTCTCCAGACCCAAGAGGCACTGTCCCTAACTAGTAAACAAAGACTTGGCATTACGCTGTGTCTCTCACGTCTGATGTCAGCCAACTGAGAGATCACTGTGTGCGCCATCTACTGAGATCATTGTTTTAAACATATAGACAGATATGTCAGGGCCTGAGAAGGGAGAAAGATACACTGGTGCCTCTGTAAACCAGTTGAGAACCACTACTGTAAAGAACAGGTAATATTTATGGAGCAATTAATATGTGTTAGGCAGTATGCTAAACAGTTTGCATGTTTTGACTAATTTAAGGCTGCAGTGGTGACAATATTTAAAATCACAGCTCAATACTTAAAAGCAACCCATGGGCTAGTTCTAAGGAGAACTTTAGTCATGTTTTTAAATAACTGCTTTATTATCTAAAAATAAGCCTTTCCCACCTGATCTCCATCTGAGAAATGGACAAGACAGGAGTAACAGTGATCATTTGGCTCTTAAAATACTCTAAACTCTACCAGTTGGTGTCCTTGAGGCTGGGTATTTCCTTTCTAGACTCCTAGTACATCCCCAGAAATGCTGAGGGCAGAGAATTAATATGAACAAAATGGGAGTATGTCCTGGGGAACACTTTTTAAAACTCTTGGGGCTCAGGGCGCCTGGGTGGCTTAGTCGGTTAAGCTCGTCAGGATCTCACGGTTCTTGGGTTTGAGCCCCGTGTCAGGCTCAAGGCTGACAGCTTGGAGCCTGGAGCCTGCTTCGGATTCTGTGTCTCCCTCTCTCTCTCTCTCTCGGTCTCTTTCTCCCTGTCCCATTTATGCTCTTTCTCTCTCTCTCAAAAATAAATGAACATTAAAATAATAAACCTCTTGGGGCTCACGTGAAATTCCCTCATCTCTTCACTCTTCCTTCAGAATGGAGAATGCCTGGTTGTTGCCCCATATCTGATAAGCAGAAGTTTAGTCTAGCACAAGCCTTACTTCAAAGTCTAAGTCAACTAAAGCTTGGCAAGATCATCATGAGAGATACTTGAGCTAAGTTTCAATCACTGTTGATAAATATTTATTGAGCTATATACAAATAAATGTTTAGGCCCTTTTAAAAGGAAATTATTTGGGGGGGGCACCTGGGTGCCAGTTAGTCAGTTACGCATCTGACTCTTGATTTCAGCTTAGGTCTTGATCTCATGGTCAGGATTTCAAGCCCCATGTCGGGCTCTGCATTGGGTGTGAAGCCTACTCACTCATAAATACGTAAATGAATGAATAAATAAATAAATACATAAACAAACAAATAAAATGTTTTAAATAGGAATTATACACTAGGGACAAAGATCAAACTACATACTGGCACACTGTGAAAATACAAACATCTCACCTATTGGGTCAATTATTGACTCCCTCCTTGATGGGTATATGATTTTCAGCCTGAGGGTTATGGGCAACAAAACACAAAGTATTTATACTGTTCAAGTGCTGGCTTTATATTTATTTTTTAAAAATTTTTAATGTTTATTTTTGAGAGAGAGAGAGAGAGAGAGAGAGAGAGAGCATGAGCAGGGGAGGGGCAGAGAGAGAGAGGAAGACACAGAATCTGAAGCAGGATCCAGGCTGAGCTGTCAGCACAGAGCCTAACACGGGGCTCGAACTCACAAACTGTCAGATCATGACCTGAGCCGAAGTCAGACGCCTAACCGACTGAGCCACCCAGGCACCCCTGTACCGACTTTATATTTAATACCTCGTTTAAAACTCCCCAAAATTCTATGCCAAAGTAAAAGAATTATTTTTAGCAGCACACAGACAGAGAAGACTAAACTATTTATTCAACAGGTTACTTTGCTTACTTATCCAGGGGACTTTCTGTCATTAACTCAATGACTCTTTGAGGTTATGTTCAAAGGTAAATATTTTTTTTTAAAAGATAGAAACTCCTTCCCTAAAAATACATCTAGGCAAAGGTCATATCCTATATTTTATGGCACTTCAATCATGTTACTCTTTAAGCACTTGTGCAGATGCAAAACTGCTTTTAGAAACCCATTTTTTTACCTTAAAAACTGAAGTATAGTCAACATATACTGTATTATTCTCAGGTATACAGATAGACATTTGACAGTTATATGCATTATGAAATAAATGCTCACCGTAATAAGTAGAGTTACCATCTGACACCATACAAAATTATTACAATATTATGGACTATATTCCTTATGCCATACCTTACACCCCCAGGTCTTATTTATTTTATAACTTGGAATTTATACCTCCTAATTCCCTTTACTTATTTTACTCATCCCCTGCCCATCCCCTCTAGCAGCCCCAGTTTGTTCTCTGTATTTATTATGAGTCAGCTTCTGTCTTGTTTACATATTTGTTTTGTTTTTTAAACATTCCACATACAAATGAAATCATATATATCTTTCTGTCTTATTTCACTTAGCATTACTCCCTGTAGGTCCATCCATGTTGTTGCAAATGGCAAGATTTCATTCTTTTTGATGGCTGAGTGATATTCCATTGTATATATACACCACATCTTCTAACACATTCATCAGTGGATGGACCCTTGGGCTGCTTCCATATCTTCGCTGTTACAAATACTGCTACGAGGAACATGGGGTGCATATATCTTTTTGAATTCGTGTATTTATTTTCTTCTGATAAATGCCCATAAGTGAATTGTTGGATGGTAAGAGAGTTCTATTTTTAAGTTTTTTGAGGAACCCAATCTTGATCACTGCAGGGCAGTGTCTATAGAGGAAGGAGTGCAGGTAAGTTATCTAGAGGAAAACTGGAACGATACAGAGATTAGGATGGCCCCTGCTCAAGGATGACAAATTTGTGAAGCGGTCCATATTATTTTTGTTTGTTTTTAGTCTGTGATTTATAATTACTTTGTGTGTGTTTGTGTGTATTCTATTCAAAACCTGCATTAAAAGAAAAATCCTGTTTCACAGGCTTTATCAAAGTAAACCTTAAAAAAAAGAGATAGAGAGAGAGAGAGAGAGAGAGAGAGAGAGAGAGAGAGAGAGATCTAGAGGTGTTCTGCTGGGTCATTCTGAACTCTGCGATCTTGGTCAAGTCACTTAGCTTCTCTGTGCCTCAGTTTCCCCATCAGTGAAACATGGATGATACCTTGCAAGGCTGTGGTGAGGTTTAGAGATACTGTATGTAAAGCTCAGCGCATACGTCTGGAGCCTAAGGAAGCCTCTGGCAGATACAGAAGCTGTTAATTTTTAACGACTGCCTTGCACACGGGTTGTTCCGGGCCCCTTAGGAGGGCAACATGCTATTTGAGATCTTTCATTTTTATAACAAAGTGTCAGGTTTCCTAACCCCGCTCCTAAAGTCAGATGCTACCGGAGAGCTTTCTGATCACCTATGGGCATAGCTGCACTTCAGGTGCTCAGCACTGATGCTCAGCAAGGTTTTCAAACTGATTCATGTACCAGAACACCTGGAAATCATGAGCTCGTCTGGGCTAATAATGGTTATGGAACACCATTAAATCCTGATATGTTTAATTTTGTGATGTGAAACAGGACAATTTGACTCATAAAATACATGACTATGTTACATATTTAAAAAACAAATGAAAGATGGCGTCCTCCTCAGAACGAGGTGTTGAGCTAAATCTTATCCATGGTTAATAGTTTGTCTGTTCATATTTGTTACCTGATCACACGATAAGGCAAAGCTCACCAAATATATGCACTAGAAAAACCTATATCTAAGGTAATTTTACTCACTCTCTTGGTTCTATTCCTTTTTTTTTTTTTTTTTTTTTTTTTTTTGGTGGAAAAAAGAGCATCATTTGATTACAGACAGTGAAATGGCTCAGTGTAGCTCGCAGGAAAGCTATTTTGGTGGAGGTAAGTTGGAGAACCACCGGTCTCGGGACCATGCAGATATTTCCAAGTTCTGTCTCCTAGCCAATCAAATCTCCACAGACTTAAAGAGTTGGTGCCCAGCTCCTCTCAGAAATGCCAGCAAAGAGCCACAATTTAATCTTGTGCCTTGAGTTTATACTCAATAAAATGGTGAACACAAATCATTTCTCCCTCCTTCCCTCCCTCCCTCTCTCTTGTACGAACCCTACTCAAAGCTCTGAACATGACGCTGTCCTCTGTCTGTTGTTTCAAGTCCTTGTTTATAGTTTCTTTTCAACATTTAGTGACAAGGAAAGCACTTCCTATTCTGATGAACTTTGATGGTTCATCTCAATAAATAATAAAATAAAAATTGCAAAGGGAAAAAATGACTAATTTCCAGTTTTTGTACAGGCTGCAGGAAACTTGGCCTGAGTTTTATGCCCATTTGTTTTTTTTTTGGGGGGGGGTGTCCTAGGTTGTCTGGTATAATTGTCTTCTCTCTCCCAAATTCTTTATTACTTGGCTAGTCCTCTTTTGTTTTACTGGATTTAAACCTTATATGTAAATGTTTTATTAGAAATGACCTAAAATCTGAGAATTTAGACTCAATCAATTTATACATATTTTCTAAGGCCTTTATGTCCATAGAATTGAAGAGCAGCTTGAAAAGATGGACAATTAAAAACTCGCTCAAGGCCAAAATGAACAAATCAGGAGACTATAGATGCTGGAAAGGATGTGGAGAAACGGGAACCCTCTTGCACTGTTGGTGGGAATGCAAACTGGTGCAGCCACTCTGGAAAACAGTGTGGAGGTTCCTCAAAAATTAAAAATAGACCTACCCTATGACCCAGCAGTAGCACTGCTAGGAATTTACCCAAGGGATACAGGAGTACTGATGCATAGGGGCACTTGTACCCCAATGTTTATAGCAGCACTCTCAACAATAGCCAAATTGTGGAAAGAGCCTAAATGTCCATCAACTGATGAATGGATAAAGAAATTGTGGTTTATATACACAATGGAGTACTATGTGGCAATGAGAAAGAATGAAGTATGGCCCTTTGTAGCAACGTGGACGGAACTAGAGAGTGTGATGCTAAGTGAAATAAGCCATACAGAGAAAGACAGATATCATATGGTTTCACTCTTATGTGGATCCTGAGAAACTTAACAGAAACCCATGGGGGAGGGGAAGGAAAAAAAAAAAAAAGAGGTTAGAGTGGGAGAGAGCCAAAGCATAAGAGACTCTTAAAAACTGAGAACAAACTGAGAGTTGATGGGGGGTGGGAGGGAGGGAAGGGTAGGTGATGGGTATTGAAGAGGGCACCTTTTGGGATGAGTACTGGGTGTTGTATGGAAACCAATTTGACAATAAATTTCATATATTAAAAAAAAAAAACTCGCTCTATGTTAACGTATGCTAATTTTTTTTGTAATGTTTATTTATTTTTGAGAGAGACAGAGCGTGAGAGGGTAAGGGGCAGAGAGAGAGGGAGACACAGAATCTGAAGCAGGCTCCAGGCTCTGAGCTGTCAGCACAGAGCCTGATGTGGGCTTGAACTCACAAACTGTGAGATCATGACCTGAGCTGAAGTCAGACGTTTAACCGACTGAGCCACCCAGGCACCCCTTAATGTATGTTGTTTAAAGTCCATGTTTCCCACCGATGGTCATCTCCAAGCAGGCCAGTGTAGGTCTGCCTTATTTGATTTTTAAACTGCACTGTCAAGCTAAATCCCTGTATTATTCAAGGTTTTAGCAGGCGTTTTAATTAATTAATGTCTATGTGTTACTTGTCATGAATTTAAGTAATCAAAGTATATCATTTTACCCAAGGAAATTCCAAGTAGAATTTGTTACTGAACTTGAGTCTTTCTACTAAAAGGGAAATTGGAGAGAATCCAAATTCAATATTTTTATGAACTCATACCTACATTATTATAAATCATACATAAGGAAGGAGTTTTACATGGTGAAATGTCTTTTTCAAAAGAGGGAAACCACAGAGGTGTGACTTTTCGGTGGGCATCTTCATTTATCACTGGTGGCAACACGACTGGGACACTCTGAAGTGAAATGTAATAATCCATAGCACATTCTGAAAAGGGCTTCATGTCTATGGCCATACCACCCTGAACATGCCTGATCTTGTCTGAAAAGGGCGTCGTTTCCTTTCACCGAATAATTTCCCAAGGATACACGTATCCCAAAGAAATAATCACTGAGATACATTATTCGTAACAATGATGGTTTGAAAAAAAATCCAAATATCCTAAATACAGTTAGACCACTAATGGCATTATCCGTGTAACAGGACACTGTGTAGTCCTTAAAAACCAGCCTCTGGAAAACCATTTAACAACCTTGAAGAAACTTTGTGTGAGACACAGGAAGAAGGAAGATTGGAACGCTTACACCAAAAAATACTAGGATTGGTGACCACTCCATTTTGTTACAAACACAACTTTGATTTTTTCCTTTGAAATTTGCCACATTTTCTGAAATCTCTAGAATGCAGCTCTGCTGCTGCTATAATCAGCAAACCAAAAAATTCCATTAAGAGAGTGCCTTTGGGTATTACCTTTTTGAGAGGGAGTCAGCCTTGCTCTCGCGACAGAGAGCATTTCTCCTGCATGCTTCTCTGCAAGATGTCTGGGAGGGTGTTCACAAGGCACTCAGCGTAGAACTGAGCATCATCTTCAGACGCTCCCCACTTCAGACGCCGTGCCACACCCCAAATCGAAGCTCCTGGATAAGCCCTCCAGACTGCCAAGGCTGCCAGCACCACGCGGCACTCCTGACCCAGGCTAACTATGCTCTGCTGGGCACACTCTGAAGCGCACTCAGGGACAGATCTACTGAGTAAAATGCCGAGCAGTGGTTCAAAGCCGCCTAAATCTGGAAGGCAGCTATGCTCACCACTATACCACCAACGCAAAGCCGCCTAAATCTGAAGCAGCCATCGAGCAGACACTATCACCCGCGGCCCCCCAGCCTCAGTTTCCTCAGTTGTAAATGGGGTCTTTACAGGCCTGTCGAGCTTCTACTCTGCCAGGAAGTTGCAGCGTTTTACAGGAACAGTGGAAGGAGTGAGACACGCAGGGGTGACGCCGAGTGAGAAGAGGGCCCCTGCTTCTGCTCCCAGTTCGATTTGCAGGGATTCCTTTGCTCTGGGCGGGAGAGTGGCAGCAGACGTGCGCAGTGGTGACGGGCACAAACTACAGGGAGGAAGCAAACCACCGCGCCCTGAGACCTGAGGAGGGGGCGTGCTGGCTGAGAGTGAAAGACGGAAAACAGGGCCCGGTCAAAGAATGTGAATGTGGCTGGGGCAGAAAGCAGCTGTTGGTGCCTCCCCCTCCTGTGTTACACCACAGTCACCACAGAACAACGGAATGGCAGCCTAGGTATGTCTAAAAGAAGAGATAAGGAGGGGGGAAAAATAGATGTTTTTATAGTTCTTGCTCTGGGACGGGCGAGGAAAAGAGGAGAAGCGTGCAGGACACCTATAAAGCCCTTCTGGCAATAAGGGAACATGTGTAATGCAGATTGAGAGACACGTTTCTTAGAGAGGAAATGGGGCCATGAGGTGACCTTCATAAATCTCTGAATTATGTAACGTTCTCTGGGGTGTCTTCTATCTAAAACTACTGTAGCCTACAAGGGGATTCAAATGGATAGTCTCTGGCTTTCCTGAGTTACTGTGCAGCCAACCAAACAAGAGCAGAGCATGGGTGCGGGAAAACCACTAGAGCCTGATCGGTGCTTACGTGATGCTCTGGGAAATGCAGTGGGACAGTACGTGTGCGCGGGCATATCTGTGCACGTGTGCAAGTGCATCCTCTTCTAGTTGCTAGATCAACCTCAGCTCCCTTCTCCTACCCAATGGTGCTCAACGGGGGATCACCATCTGCCTTCCAGGAACTGCTTCTGTCCTTCAACAGGCAATTAACGCAAGCCTATTATAGATCCCTGGGGCCCTTGGTAAGGGGAAGAGGGGAGAGGGCTGCAAAAAGCATCAACTGGAAGTCCAGAAATCTCATGAGGACAGGAAAGACACTGGGCCTGGTAAAATAAGTAGGGACCAGTGGCTATTTGTCATTCCCTGCTAATTCGGGTTTTTTTGTGTGTGGGGGGGGGTGGATTCATGTGGGTGGCTCTCATTTGCCGGCTCCATCACAGAGAACATAGGGCAGCGTGAGTACACAGGTCAGTGCTGTAGGCTCCTTTCCCGCTCGGAGTGGTATGTAGGAACCCCAGTGAGACTGAACCCCAGTGAGACTCTGGGGAGAAGCATTTTGTCTCCAAAGATTCTACCCCTGATAGAGAGCAGCCTCCCTGATAAACTCTGCACAGCTATAAGGGAGCTTGAAGAAGACTGTTCATTAAGGTGCAGGCTAAATGCTCTTTTTTAAAGAGAAGGAATGTTCTAGGACAGGATGGAAATGATCTCCAAAGGAAACATCTTCAGAAAAAGAATTGCCACAAGTGTATGTGCAGACACACACATACTTTTCATTCGTGTACCCACTCACTCTCTCCTGGTGTCTCAGAAGAGCTCAGAGGGGCAGGGAGTGAAAGTCAAGCAGCAGAAAGAAAAAGAATGAGCCAGATGGACTGTCCAAAACCACCTGATTGGTTAAGACTCCAGGGTTTGTACCCCAGACCGCTAGGTGGGCCATCTTTAAAGTAATGAACACACAAACACAACCTGGTGGCTTTATTACTGAACTCACACTAGATAGTGGTGCATGGGGTGGCCAGGAAGACATAAGCCAAAAGGACAGGAAGAATTCAAGAATAGTTTTAGGGGACAGAAGGACAGAAAAAGGATGCAATGAGTTAGCTCAAGAAGACAGTCAGTAGTATACATACGTCACTGGAAAACATTATCTTCAGATGACTAAAACACTAAAGCAAGTTAAAACAGTATCAGGGCAATTTAGTATAACTGTGACGTGCTGTGGGTTCTATAAATCCAATCAATGCCTTTGGTTTTGAGGGCATTACACGAACAATGGAGCTCTATAAATTAATATTAGAAGTGTCTGTCAATCTCTCCTTTTGGGATTTGGTATGGAAGCTTTTAAAAAATGTATGTATCTAAATATCACCATCCATGATGCAATTCTTCAAAATGTAAGCCTTTATACTACCTACCTTAGCTGACTTAAAAGTCATTAATTAATTATAAGATTACAGCAGACTGGTGAGGTCTGTAGGATGAAGGCAGTGGGAGAGACCCACACAGAATCTTCCCTTCAGAACCTCACAATACCTCATGTTATCAAAGGCCCAACCTTATGGGTTCAAGAAAGAATACTATTTTAGAATATTCTCTTTTTGAGACAAAAAGCTCCTGAACTACAACAACCCAATAAGAAAGATCAACACATACTGAAACACTTTATTCCTCTGAGTGTGAAAATTAAACAAGAGAGGTAGGGAGTCTGAAATTTTATACCTACTTATAAAATTTTAAAAAAACCCATTTTTATGCAGTAATAATGAACAATAGCCTTTAATATACACAATTCCCTCACTCAGGCAAACCTTCAGGATATTCTTGTGAACAGAATGTAATACACTTGCTGACGTGTCTCCCCCCTTCGCCCTCCACCATACATGGTATGAATACAACCACACACACACACACACACACACACACACACACACCCCTAAAATGTAATTTAGAACAACTGAGGGGAAACTTCAGTTTGAATTAAGGCCTAAATGCTCATGCAAAGAATTTTTTTCAAAAAGAAATACAGAATTATCCTGAAGTCCAAAATGTAATTCTAACCAACAGCTAAAATATCTTAGGCAAGTTTAATGAAGGAAGACCTGCCATCAGAATCTTAAGAACTTGAGAACTTGGTGCTTTTAGAGCCAGTTAAACACAGATGATTAAACCTCCCTTTATAATCTTTGCAATATCCTTTACAACCCCACTTGTTTGTTTAGCAAATTAATGAGATTTTCCAGTATTGCTGAGGACATTACATGTCTACTTCCCGAAAGTCTACCCGTTAGAAGTCTTTCTAAGTTGTAATGTAAGAAAATGTAAGCCTTTGTGTACAGTAATAGGTGAGAAATATTTCCTGGAATGCTGTACTCAATCGCTTCTCAAAACATCATTCTTCCTTGTAACACGGGTGGCACTGGGGGCTTGATGGTTTTAATAGCTGCTGAACAGTCTCCAAAAAATGCTCGAAAGAGGAGTTCTCCTGCTAACATATATTGATGAATGAATTAGTAAAATTCAAGGCTGCTTTGGGCTGAAAAAGCACTGGTGACATTCCTGAGGCATATGAAATTTTTGGCATTAATGTTTATATTTACCCTCTCAAAAATCTGCAGGCAGGCCCACCAAGGTCATGTGTCCCGCTGGATGAGAGTTTGCTGCAATACTTTATTAACATGGAAAAGGAGGCAATGCACTAAATAGAATGCCCCAGCCACAATGTGATTAGACAGCTGGCCCTCAGGTTTCATCTGCCTCTAATGACATTTATTTGAACACTCAAAACCACATATCTATCTAGGTCTATCTCTACATCTCCATTTATCTACATATCTATCCATATCTACATATCTATGTACATGTACATGAGACAACACACTCTACGTGTGTGTGTGTGTGTGTGTGTGCATAAAATGACCTGCCACAGAAGGAGTTTTATTTTTCTTTATAAAGAAGACATTCATAAAACTTTTTGGATTTCTGTATCACTGGCAGATCATAGGTCAGACTATGTGTTATGGTCTCTATAGGGAAAAAAACCAATATGGCATCTAGATGTAAGTCTTATAAAGACTGGCTGATGACTCTAATCAAATAGGGAGATTAAAACACAACCCCCCCCCAAACCCCTAAGCCAAACTTTGGAGATTCTGATTAAGTGGGTCTGAGCTGAAACCACAAGATATAAATATTTTTGCAAGTCCCTAGCTGTTGACCCTTGGGTTTGGAAACCCTGTGCTGGAGCAGGAGAGGCACTGTGGTGGGGTGAGGGAGGCCCAGGCTGAGACTTGTCGAGGATTGAGGACGGCAGCAGCAGTGTGCAGAGGGCACACGGGGACTCCGGCACAAGCTTAGAAGCACCAATGCAAAGACCTCGCACTTTCAAGCGCCTATTTTTGAGAGCAGGACTGCCATCCCTGTGAGCCAGTGAGAGAGGAGACACCTTAAGCGAGGCGCGCACGGAGAAAGAAGTATCAGCACCACAGCATCAGGTACCGCACCTACAGCACATGGGTACCCAACCACAATCGTGTCAGAACACTGCAGGAATGTAGTCTGAACTCAAGGTCTGAGAAGCTGTTTGGCCTTTAAAGTGTGAGTCATCACGTGTCAAAAGAAAATAAACAGAGTTTGCTTCGAGGTGCAAAGAAGAGGCTGTAGGTAAGATTACCTAAATGTGCCAGAAAAGTCTGGAGGCAGAAAAACATGGTGGGTTATAAAAGGATGAACAGAGTGGAAACAAAAAAAAAAAAAAAAAAAAAAAAATCCCATTCCATCTGTGCAGCTCTGAGCCTAAAACATGGCAATCTTTATTTGGAAAAAAAGTTAATGAAGATTATGGAACACGAAATGACTTTTCATCAACTTATTTCTCTAAAAGAAGCATGCATTTGCATTTTCATTGAACTGATCAAATGTTATCTAAGAATTGCTTAATTGCCTTAATGGTTTAATTCTATTTGCTGCCAATCTGATTAGCAAAGTGTGTGTCTGTGTGTGCACCCGTGTGGGCTGGCACTGAATGGGAGGGTGAAACCTATTACTGAAAGAACAGCGATGAGGAGCCGGCTGGCTTTTGGTTAATTGAGAAACCATGAGTGGTGTGAGGAGGTCACTGTATCATTTATTTTAATTTTCTCCTCTCCCGTCTTCCCAGTCACTTGTTCATCTCAGGAACCTGCGTTAGATTTGAGACCGCTAAGAGCACGTGTTAATTTGGGTTAAGGAGAAGGTGAGCCCAGGTATTACCGGCAGCGTAGTGATTTAATAGGAACCTGGATATAATTTAATAGATCCTTTGAGCCTCGGTCAGACATGGTTAATATGGATTGGGGAAACATCTTATAGAAGTTAATACATACATTAATCTCTTGGGACCTTGCAACAATACACAGCCTAAGAAAGTAAAAATAATCTCTTCCAACCTGCAGGGGAGCGTGTATTGATAAAAGCCCTGGATTCCGGCTTTGGGGCAGGGTGAAAGCACCAGACCAAGCTTCCAGAAGCGGTTCTGCCCTCGGGGGAAGTCACGTTCTGTCTCTGTGTCTCGGTGTCCTCAACTTCAAACTGGGACGAGTGGTTTTAAATTTGTTTTTTAAAGGGCCTTGGGTTTCAGATGTGTACCTCAGGACCTGTGCAGGAAGTTCAAGGGAAGCTGGGCAGAGGAGATTCTACCCTTCGTTTTGAGCTCCCCAACCTCCCTCGGATTTTACTGTACTTTGATCAGGCTGCAGTATTGATATGCTAAACAAGATTTGGGTTGAAAAAAATGCTTTCTTTGGTTAAAAGTGTTAGATAACTACTGTCTCTAAGATTCTGTACAGTTTTAATAAAGTCTTCCCTCTGAACACTCTGTTTCTTCTGCTAGGAAAATGTATCCTCCTCTTCACGTTTTGAAGCTCCAACTTCCTCAAGACTTCGATCAAATGCCATTTTTTCTACGAAAACTCCCTCAACAGGAAGCTTAGCTATGGAGGGGACTTATTTGCTGGAAATCAGTTCTGTGGCTACACTTGGCAGAAGAACACTCTTTCCTAAGCTGAAGATACTACATAGTTGGCGATTTGGTCAGGGATCCTGGATGATTAAGGATAAAAGTAGACCCAGGACAATATATATCTATAGCCTTAAGTTCATTTCTTTTGATGCAGTAACAGCACTCACAGAAACTTATCCTAATGAAACAAGGACAGATATGTGCAATGATTTATTACAAGGAGGCTCAGGTGATAAGGGTGGAAAATTAAAAAAAAAAAACAAAACACTAACCGTAGAAGCAAAAGTCAAATACACACACAAAACAGTTAAACAAACTTTATACTTTGAAATAACACAGAGTCATTAATTATCATGTTTTGGAAAAGTATCTCATGATGTGGGAGGACGATGACTATATAATGTCGAGCAGAGAGGGCAGGGCATAAAACTATATATAGAATATGCTGACAATACTGTTATTCATCATAAGTACTCAAAGGAAACTTAACAAGAGTAGTGAATGATTGTTCCTTTAATTTGCTTCATCACATTAGTAAATGTACAAGCAATTTTGTTTCCATCAGCTTTCTCTAATTTTCAACCACATGATACTTCCAAAACATAAATGTGTGAGGAGTCTAAATCTACTACTGTAAGAACTTTAAAGATAAGGGTCGCGGGGAAGACGCCTCTAGAAATGGGTTCTAAGTATCCACTCTGCCACAGACTAGCCGCAGGGCTCAGCAAATGGTTTCATGCCGCTTTGTCATTTGCAAAGGAAAGGTGTGTATCTTAATTTTTTTCTATCCCTAGTGTTTAAAACACTGGAAGTTATCACTGATGTATGTTAATTATTGAGTGGACTGGTGGATGTAAGGATGAGTAGATGGATGGAGTGAATGAACTCTAATGAAAGAGTATAAAGAAAGATGAATTAAAATCCTAGGCTTCTTGATTCAACTCTTAAAATCTATATTATTAACTATCAGGGCACCAAGTGAAACTTGAACCTGACACAGGGAAGCCTAGTTTGTGTTCTTTTTGATTCTTCCGAGCTAAGGTCATGCGCCTTCACAGATCCATCAACACCTGGGACTGGTCCCAGAAGGGAAACTCAGATTTCACGATTAAGTTATGCACTGGGATGCACTGTCTGTGAGCGGCTAGTAGTGAAAGTCAGAGTGGCAACAGCTGAACTGGAACAAAGGCAATCTGGTAACATTTTGATGATCAAAGACAGGAGACCAAGATTTAACTGAATGAAATACGCCGCATGGAACAGTACTCATAGGATGCACACTGGAGCTTCAAACCCAAAACACAACAAAAAAGCAAAATCTATAAAGGGCATCTAGCTGGAGATAGAACTGAGGTTAAAAAAAAAAGAAAAACAACACAAACAGCGAGGAGTAGGAACCAGCATTCCAGAACAACACAGATGGGACAATATCCCCCAAATAACCTCAGTAATGTGGCCTTCACCGAGTCTGAGAAAGAACAGATTGACTGTCCATCTTGGTCATCCAGGCAGGCTCTGACCACAGTAAGAAGATACTCATCTCTTGGAGGCCACTAGAGAGATGGACATATGCTGGAGGGAAGCACCTAAGATTAAGGCCCATCTTAAAGGACCCCTAACTTGCAACCGGGGCATAAAAAAATAAAATGAGGCTGTCTGTTACTCACATAAACTCCAATTCTATTTTATGAGCGGGAGCAGAAAAACAGAGAATACTTTACCCTTCATCTTTCGGGCTATCAAAGCTTTTCTAGGTAATGCCACCAGCTATGACTGCTCTCTTTTACACAGTGAAATCGTTTCTAAGTGAGTAGCCTAGTATATTTAGAGAAGTAAACTATTCTTGCATATGTCTTCAAGATCTATAATGGAAGATAAATCCTGTTAGCCTGGGCATGGCAAGGTAATTATTTCAACTGCTACATTTCTGTGGAACAAACAAAACCATTCCTGGCTTATGCATTTCCTATTTAATGGCAAAGGGAAGAAATGCTATGCTCACCATGCCCAGAACACTGGCTGTCACAGACCAGTGGCAACCAGAGTGAGGAGAGGCCCGGTCAATTATCACCACTGGATATCAGAGTCCTGTGGGCTACACGTGCTCATATCTGCCTGTCCAAACTAGCCTGGAACGGAATGATGCTGAGCAAGAAGCAAAGGGAAAACTATCATGGTTGGAACATCAGGGCATTTGGGATGCAAAGCAGAAGCTTATCTTTTTTACTGTTGCAGCTCCAGAGAAAATCAATTTTGACACAGAACTGCCACTTTACAAGCAAATAACTATACTTTCCAATAACCTAATCTGTGCAAAGCCTACTGAAAATTCCCTAAAGAACCAGTAGTTAAAACCTCCATTAAATCAAAGGGTTTAATATGGGAAGGGAAGATAGGATGTGGTTTGACTTGGGAATGTAATGGACTCAGTGGGGAAATAAATACGTTGTTTTATGTGTACAGTTACAGAATATGAGAACACGGCATTCATTTCAAAGGGAATTCTCTTGCTGTGCAACTTATTCCTAAACAGATGTGATTTTTGCTTATTCAAAAACATTTAGGTAACAATTACAGCATAATAAATTATAATTGCCATCATCTTCCAGCTACGTAATGCCTTCTATGCAAACACAAAGAAAAGGCAATTACACAAAACTGTAAAACCCATATTCAGGTAGGTTCTAAGGCCTAGATTCAAATAATCTACATTATTCTCACATAAACACTGCACTGTGCCTCATGTATGTATCTTACTATGCAGTGTGGAAACTACTTAGCAAATAACTAAGGTTTGTTAATCACTGGCTGGAACAGTCCCCAGCAGGGGAATTTTCAGGGTACCAGGAATGCCTTCCAGCCCTCAGATTTCTTTTCCGGTCTTGAACTACCATCTCACTCTCCACCATATAGAGCTTCAACCCACTGGCCACTCACATGCAAATACTCCAAAGAGAGTAGAACATTGTGCAGGTATCATTGTTGTTAAACCTTAGAATAATTAAACTACCAGATTTTCAATAGGACCATGTGCTAAGGGCAGGTAGGAGCTGACAGGAAGGTGCACAAAGGGTTGGGGCGCCTGGGTGGCTCAGTCGGTTAAGCGTCAGACTTTGGCTCAGGTCATGATCTCGCGGCCTGTGAGTTCGAGCCCCGTGTTGGGCTGGGTGCTGACGGCTCAGAGCCTGGAGCCTGCTTCGGATTCTGTGTCTCCCTCTCTCTCTGCCCCTCCCCCTCTCATGCTTTGTCTCTCTCTGTCAAAAATAAATAAACATTAAAAAAATTTTTTAAAAAAGAAAGAAAGGTGCACAAAGGGTTGACAAGTGTCTGTGTGGCTCCCTCTCTCAGGAGTAGCATTTTGATTCAGGCTCCATCAGAGCATTAAGTGACCAATATAAAGCCCACTTCCTAACCAAGCATTTTTAATTCCTTCTCTAACTACAAGGTAACTCGCTATCTTACAACCACGACTAAAGAAAAATGGAAGCGATGGGAAGGAGATTCCTGTCTGTGTATTTCTCTAATGTCTCATTTGCCATTGCCTCTCACCAAAGCCACTCAAATCTCCATCCTTATCATGCACTGTATCTCTCATCTGGAAGTTCACACTAGTACTCGAGTGCTCTTTAGGTCACATATAACTTTAAAAGAAAGAAGAAAATCTTGCCCGCTGAGTTGGTGACATGTCTAGGACATTGGGGCTGATGGTGTGCTTCCTGAAACATTTTTAATCACTTATGAGTCCTGAAACATACACATGCTTTTACATAATCATCAGAAACTCTAAGATCTAAAGTCCCACTGGTGAGTGATGTTGAGTGGCTTGATCATGCTTTCCCGTAAGCATTTTGGATGGGAATGTGTAGCGGACGATGAAAACTTTCAGTAACTAAAGTCTGTGTAGGTCATAGGACCGTTGTATGTCTCAGGACGTGATAAAGAGATTTAAGAACCAAAGTACATGACTAGAGACTCCAAGAAGGCAAGGACAACCTGACTCCTATACTCCTTAAATCTAGCACAACATCTGGCATAAGGGGATAAATATTTGTTAGAGTAATAAAGATAAGCTTTTGAGATATCCAAAGACCACCAGTAGGTCTACAAAATCAATTCTGTGAGCCAGGAGAAATGAACAAAAATACAGACAATGAAAATTGGTCTAAACAGATCAGTGCTAAGTCCTGACCAGGTTGAAAAATCTGACCCCACAAACAGCGACCTTCAAAGTGTGAATGAATGATGGTTTTGTTTATACTGCTTGGCCTAGGAGAGCAGGGTGGCTTTCCATTCTGACCAAAAAGTTCTCCGGGCTCCTTAGTATTTATAAAATAATCCTGCTTGCCAGTTCATCTTGTTTTTTAAGATTACCAATCTATTCTTGATCACAGGGATGGGAAAGGGATATCATCAGAAGTCTACATATGGATGAGAATGAACCATGTCACTTGAAGGAAAAGCTTCAATGCAATACCTTGATCTTTCATCAAAGGTCAGAACTAAAACAACATGGATTCCATGACAGAATTTTCCAGGAATCTCCAACTGAGGACATTGTCAGTTACGTTCTCCAGTCACTCCCTAAAACCTCACGTGATGCATTTTTAGAAGTGTTTAGAACGAGGCAAAAATAAATTGCTTCTCTCCACCCTACTCCCAACACCCAAATAAGAAGCTAGTTATCTCTTCTAAAAACAGGAATTATCACATTCTTCCACTGCCCTGGCTTCCAGGAACCTCAGTGTCAATTTTATCAACAAACTCAGTAACAACATGAATGTTGCAAAGTTCTTACTCCGCCCAGCCAGGACTCACTTTTACTCCTATTGTATTAAACATTCCAATTGCTTCAAATGCCTTCTTGAAAGCTGTGGGTTAAAAATAACTATAATAGTAAAGAAAAACATATTTATTTTATACATCTCTCCAGTTTGTTCACAAGATGTTCCTCTGTTTAGTTCAAACATGGGATTACAAAAGGTCATGCCAGGTATGTTTTTGTTCTCTGGCAAATAAGAGTGCTGATGGTCAAAGATGGTGGAATGTTCAGGCACTGTGAAACTAATTTCCAACTGCAAAAGGAAACTCAACTTTTTATAATAGTCCACTGGAGAAATGTGTATTCAGGCACATAAATAAATCAGCTATAAATATAAGATATGCATGTGATTTATCATACATGTGGATAAGGAAAATATTAACAGCAAAATTAGACCACCTGTCTTCAGCTTAATGATTTTAAGACCTAGAGGGGAGACAGTTATTTCACATTTATTTTACCTGCCTATTATGTTTGGTTAAGGAGATTTTTACAGCATTGAAAATATACACACTACCTAATAACTTTGCTTCCTGGCAGGCAGCATTCTCTTAAAAATCTAATTTATTCTAAGAAATGCTATCGTCATAACTAAATGCCAAACAATCCCAAACGGGCAGGTTAACAATTGTCAAAGGAGCGGATACCTGAAGTGGGACAAAGGAAGGTTAAACTCAATCATACTGCAAATGAGGAGGAGGGAAGTATTTGCTTTCTCGCTGGAGTTACATTATCAGTGGTCAGTAGAACCATACGGAATACTAGGAGTCAAGTGTGAGTGACCAAACTAAACTGAACCTCAGTAGGAAAAGAATTCGAATCCACTAAGCGCTCTGAGAACAGAAAATAAGTTATTCTTATTACTGACACAAGTATCATTTCCAGATTGAAGACATGCTTCCTCTCCAACATGTGTCTTCCCTGATCTCCAGAATGGAAACACGAAAATCCCAAGTGATTCAAAATCATGTTGAGTAGCCTCTTATAAAATACTATCTGGGCAAAAATGTTTTATTTAACATCATCAGTAATTTGTTTTATGGCCTTGGGAAATTATTTTCTCCTTTACACAGAAAAACATAAATGTATGATTATTGATAACAGAGAATTTGAAAGTTACTACCTGCTCACCTGTAAGACATGCTTGGAGACGCCTCTTGTGATCAACTTTGGTGAATGTCCTACAATGGTAACTCTTCATATGTAAGGTGTGTCACAAATTGCTGGTTTCCACAACTCCCTGGAATCTTGGCTTAGTTTAGCTCCTTTGCTAAAATGTACAAGACTTAGAATCATGTCATTTTCTTCATCAGTGACAGAAGTTTATGAGCATAGTGTGAAATCTCATACAAAAATGCAGCTTTTATTAAATTAAGTCTCTTTTCCCACTCTGAGAGAGGCCTAGCATTTACTGAAGAATAGACAGGCTTGGGGCGCCTGGGTGGCGCAGTCGGTTAAGCGTCCGACTTCAGCCAGGTCACGATCTCGCGGTCTGTGAGCTCGAGTCCCGCGTCAGGCTCTGGGCTGATGGCTCGCAGCCTGGAGCCTGTTTCCGATTCTGTGTCTCCCTCTCTCTCTGCCCCTCCCCCGTTCATGCTCTGTCTCTCTCTGTCCCCAAAAAAACAAAACAAAACAAAACAAAACAAAACGTTGAAAAAGAATAGACAGGATTTATGCGTTTGCTTTCCCCATAACAGAAGTGTTTAGATACTTCTAACATCTAACTGTCACTAGATCTCACCTCTAACCTGTGTAGGCTAGAAATTATATCTCCAAACTGCTTCATGAAGATTAAAAAAAAAAAAAAAAGGGAATAAATTCTAACAGTAGCCCAGAAGGGAAGTTCACGGTCCCCTAACCCTAAACACTCCAAATAGCTCTGGAGTTTGACCCAGACACTTAACCTTTATGAGCTTCCATTTCTATTTTTTTTAAGTTTGTTTGTGTGTTTGTTTAGACAGAGAGGGAGAGAGAGCACGAGCAGGGGAGACGCTGACAGAGAGAGGGAGAGAAAGAATCCCAAGCAGGCTCCTTACTGTCAATGCAGAGCCCGACGCAGGGCTTGAACCCACAGCCCTGGGATCATGACCTGAACCAAAATCAAGAGTTGGATGCTTAACCAACTGTGCCATCCAGGCATCCCAGCCTCCATTTCTAAATTGAAAAAGAACAGACTTAGAAATCCTAAAAGTTATATAAATGAAGACTTCTCTCCATTCCCAGTGTGCACTTCTTTCTGGTCCTCAACACCTACCCCCAAGAATACTGGCAAGGGGACTCCACGAATGACCTGCGAATGTTTCTGTTGCAGGCTGAACCAGCACCCTGTAGGACATTCCTCAGTACCTCCTAGGAAATGGGTTATCAGTAAGCATCTGTTGGATGAGTGCGTGAACACATGCATGGATGAAAGAAGTAGGACCACAGGGATCATTTTCTTTCCTGGTCTCAGAATGCTCTCACGTACAGCACAGGATTCTGACCGGATTACACCCACTTAATGCTCAGATGCTCCTTTGATCCCATGGGCAGTGACTCATTTTACATCCCCTTCAATTTCTGTCAATCATACATGTTAACCTATTCAAATAAGTTCTTTAAAAAATGATTCTTCAAGAAAAATTTTATGTTTGTGGAGAGAATTCCAGAATACCCGAAGCTCCTTTTGAATCCACAGATCACAAGCTAAGCTCCGGAGTCTGGCTAATTTTCCTGTCGCTCAGAATCTGTCTTATTAACACTTTTAAAATGAAGAGACACACCCAGTGTTCTGATCCTCTACCTTTTTACCCTTGAAGTGACAGCACTGTCTACTGGGTCCTGTGTAGATTAAAAGGTATGCCCTACGGATTGCGTGATCTCTAAATCATCCATGATGTATTACGCTTAGTTTAAATGAGTGAGTCCCATTTGCACAATTGCCCTATTAATTTACTCATCATTGATTTACGCCACTTTTGCTGGAGATCTTCCACCAGACCCCTATTTTACATGGATCCGCACTAGCTCGGTTTCAGTATTTTACTCTAGGCCTCCCTATCTCATTGCTCTTCATTTGTCTTCATTTATCTGTCTTTTATTTCCATCCTCCCCTGTTCCTCCCTCTGCTGCCTTCCTGAAGTTTCTTCTGGCTTCTCCTCCATTTTCCTTCTCCTTTGGCCTTCCTCCCCTCTTACTTAAGAGCGCCTAATAAATCTCCAATTAGTGGTTAGCAATCCAGAGAAAAGTCTGAAGGCTAAGAAATACAGGCAGCGCAAAGCGCTTGATAAAAGTCAGGAAGAAGGTGGAAAAAAATGCTCAGACTGGAATCTAACCTGAGGGTTTCAGGTATTCAGCTGTTAACAGAGGACACCTTTGCTAAGGATCGTGTGATAAAGATGGCAAAAACTGTGCCCTTCTGCCACCTTGGAGAAGCTTTCAGTTTTTGTTTTTTTGGGTTTTTCCCCCCTGTATCTCATCTTTAGCGACTTCTTTACTCTTCAGTTAACAAGCAGGAACTCCCCTCTTGTGGCTGCAGCCAGAACCAAATCAACACCTTGGGGAGCATTTACGATCCAAACACTGTGGGGGTAGCGAAGGGCTGCGGTATGGCCATTATCACTCTGATTTCTACAGGTAGGCTTTTAAGATCCTCATTAAACTAAATTTTTTGGTCAGACCAGAAAAGTCTTTTTTTTCTTCCCGAGATGACACAGGACATATTGAAGTCATTGCTTGTGCGCTCCCTTTCCTCGACCCTCCATCTTCCAGGATCCACGTGATTCCCTCATCCAAACAGAAACTAGCAGTGACTTCATGCCAAAATATATACAATGAAGGCATCATTAAACATAACAGTAAGGACAGGTATCACTGCCTTCTCCCTATCTTTTGTGGGTGAGAATGTTGTTTTTTATTTTGTTTCAGGGATTTTAATTGTAATACCTGGGTAGATGACAAGAAAAACGCGGTTACCAAAACACTAACCTGCAGGGAAGAGCTACATGCTTATTTAATTGTATTAATCACGATCAACTCATTGATCCAATAATATCTGACTGACTTGGCTTTTTCTTAGCTGGCACTTTAATAAGAAACACTGTACTTGGAACATTCCTAAAACACATGAAGGTATGGCAGTACACTGCAAGTAAATAAAATAGTTCATCTTGATCCTGAGCCTCTGTGGCCAAGGGCCACACGCCTCTCATCTCTAACTCCAACGAGCAGCACAACAGATGGATGAGGGAAACAGGAACCACACCCGACTACCCCCTACTCTCTCGACGCTTCCCTACGTTCTGAACCTATTCATGAAGCTCCCCAGTATTAAGGCAGGATAGAGATCCAGCCGATCTCATAAGGAGAAAAGACAGAAAGGCAATGCTAGACAGAGCTGGGACAAAACAGAAGGAAAGAAAGAAAGTAATTAAGGCATTAATGGTAAATCAAGGGAAGTTTCCACCTAGTAAAAGCAGTGACTTCATTATCTTGTATTTTGAATCTGGAGATTGATGTAAAGATGGGATGCTTGTCACGGAACAAAGTGCTGGCAGGGGTTTCTACCACAGTGCCTCAGAGAGAGGCCCCCATGATCAAAGCTCTGTTTAGAGAAATCAAGAATTAGGCAGCTCCTGGGTCCAACTTTGGATCTCCCCTTCCTGTAAGATACTAAGGCTGGACCTTGGGTGCCATCCACTAAAATTCGAAGAAAACTTGGATTCCGTGTAAGTGCTGTTAAAGTGGTGCTCTGTGGCAAAATAAATGAACTAATAAATACATTAGCATTATGTACAGGAGTTAGGAGTTAGGAGGCCTTTATTCAAACACTCAGAAGATGACCCAATTTGGCCTCAGGCTCATAGAATAGTCCCATAGGGACTGACAAAGATTTTGGAAATAATCTTTTCTGATCTCCTCAGGAAGGTTCCTTTTGGGCCTGTCCCTTTTCATTTACACTCGGTAACATAATTAAGCATTTTGAAACATTTTAAAGAGAAGTATACATTTCTCTTTAAACACAGTATCAGTATTTTAAAAGATCCTAAAAACTTCACCAAGATTCCTCTAGCTTAGGTTGAAAACATTCTTCCTCAGAAATATATCTTTAAATTTAAGTTCTATGGAAAACAAAAATGCTCATATTCTACCCATCATCCTAGTATCTTAGAGTTGAAGGGATACTTGAAAATAGCATCCGTGTGGGTTTTTTTGTTGTTGTTGTTTCTGTATGAGCAAGGGTGGAGTATGTGGTGGCACACAACCAGACTCTGGCCTCAAAACCCCACCTTAAGGGAGGACCACTTCAAATCTATCCGTTCATCTGTTTTACTGGGAAGTCTTTCAGAGGTAGGCCTTCAACCCCTTCAGCGTCTTGCTATTGCTCGTGGACCAAAGACCAGAGTTGTGCAGCTGGCCTGCAGGCCGCCGGGGTTTCCAGCTTTCAGACCTTTCACTCTGAGGTGCCCTCTCTCAAGGCCTGCTGCCTGCACTCCATTCTCCCACAGCCGCTCCAACCACTAATCTGGGTTCTTTCCTGTTTCGAGCCTTGAACACGCTGTTTCCTTTGCCCAAAGGCTTATCATCCCCACCTTTTCCTAGCTAATTCCTGATTACCCAACAGGTATCAGCTGAAATGTCACCCCTGAGCTGGTCCACGCTTACAGCCCTTTATAGCAGCATTCATGGCAATCGCCGCGATTTTCACTTAGTAACTCAAGGTTGTCTCATATAGGTCTCCCCTGCGGGGGTGTAAGCTCCACAAGAACATCTCTTGTTCACCAACACATTCCCGCATCTTACCCTGGGCCTAACACACAACAGGGGCTCAATTAAATATTTGACGAATGCACATGCATGCTAATGGAGGACGCTACAGATACACAGAAGTATACAATGTCAAGAGGTAACGATCAATATTGAATACTAAAGAAACATCAACATGTGACCCAGATCAAGACTTTTAAGAAATTTCAAAGAAGTTATCATGACATGGAGGCAGCTGAATAAGATTTCGGAGACAGAATGAGGAAGTCAACACAAATGGGGGCCAAGAACGATGTTTACTGATGAACTATTTTACATGATCGACCTCATGAAATCTACTGTCTCCACCACAATCGTGTTGCTCCTAATCTCTCAAGATAAGAGTACCAGAGTAAATGGCAGAGTTGAGTCCATTTCACGTCTGGTCTGACCCCAATAAGGGGTTTCCACTGTATCATGCTGTCCTGCCCACTGTACGATACATGCTCCCAAAGAGGAAGCCGCACTGGGGCTGCACCTCCAAGGGCAGACACTGAGAGGTTCTCGGAGCCAATGTGTTTGGTAATTACTAAGTGGGGGATACACTCTGTAACTACACGGCCATTACTGTCCCTGAAGATTACATGGTACAGGCAATCTGAATGGGAATTTACTACTTTATTCCCAATATGATTCCCATGTTGACTGAAATGTTAAGAGCTTCAAAGAGCTTCAAACAGCAGAGAGTTTCAGAAAGAAATCACCCTATTTGCCTACTTAAAAAAAAGCAGCATGGCTCATATGATGCAATTTTATTGTTAACCACTGCCAAGTTACACTGTCTGATTATTTGTGCCCATGAAGGCAACAGTTCAATTCGACCAAAAGGAAAGAGTATGAAAGAAATCTAGCACTCAGAGGAATGGAGCCCTCTTTGGCCCTCTTCTTCAAATCCTTGCTTCTGAGGAAGCAGACAGGAGTCTGTGGTTCTTGTCCACAGAGCTTCAGGCTTTCAAAACAAGCCTGGGCCTGGGCCTGTTGAAGCTTCCAGAGTGTTCTGATGCTAAGGAGTTTTCCCTTCCGGCGCTGGATCGCAGACTGAGTGAGTGAGCTACATCTGATCTCCACATCACAAGTGATTTCTTATCAGTTTCAGCTGCCTTAAGGAACACGAGAGGGTTTCCTCAAAAACTCATAGGATTCCATAAAACAGTGTGAAAGTCCCTTAAGACCTTCCGTTTTTCTCCTGAGCTCCCTTTTTATCAAGGCTTTCTTATTATCAAGAACCATTCTGAAAAGGCCGATGTGTTCAACCCCAACTATAATTTTTAAAATGCTAATAAAAACAAAAACAGGGTTCTTTCTTTCTTTCTTTCTTTCTTTTTTTAAAACCAATCAGGTTGGCAAGATGAGGGGAATGGGGAACTGATGAAATCCTGTATTGGTGAATATGTGAAGAAATGGTCCCCTCCCAACACATTAAAACATGCATAGCCTTTGAATCAGCAATTCTGCTCCTAGGAATTGACCCTAAAATGATCAATGGGTAAGTGTGACAAAAAGAAAGTAGAAGGATATTCATGGCATCCACGTTATTAAAATGAAAAACTGCCATCTAAATGTCGATAAATAGGGAAATGGTTAAAAATTATGTTGCATTATATGATGGTATACTATGCAGTCACTAAAAATTACTATGGAGAAACACACTGATGAGGGAAACATGTCCATGATTTAATGAGCACCTAATATATGACATGCATTATTGCTGTATGTATTATTATGTTTTGTTTTGTAATGTGTATATAACTTTTATATAATCTTAAAATAAAAACTATACATATTTAAAGTGTACATGTTTTTCATATACATATATGTAGTGAAACGATTACTACAGTTAAGCTGATTAACATACCCACTTTCTCACACAGTTACCATTTTTGTGTGTTTGTATGTGGTGAAAACATCTGAAATGTCTCTTAGCAAATATCCAGCATGCATTATTATTAACTACAGTCTTCTGGTTTCAGAAGTATTCACTCCTGACAGACCCCACCTGTGAACTATAAACACGCAATCAGATCAGCTACTGGATTTTGACACAGTAGCAACAATCTGCTTTTCTCTTAAAAAGTTACCATAGCAGTTTGCTGGTCCCTAATTAAGAGCACTCGCCTCTACCTTCCCTTCTTTGATTTTGTTGTGCTTCCTTTTCTTCTGAAAAGAAATGCTCTTACTTTAATGTCAATCTGCTTCCTTGCACCTGACCCTTTTCTTTTCCTTTTGAAAGAAACTAGAGCTTCCAAATGATTCTGTTAAGTAGACTCCAAAGTCATGCCATGTTAAGTTAATTGTATCAAACAAACGTTAATAGCAAATTTAAAGGACAAATAAAACCTAACTGGGTAAAAATGATTCAGAATACTACAGAATATAACCAAATGTAAGTATACTTTACACAGACAGACATGAACCACACAGAATTACATACGCCATTTCATCAATTCCAAGAGACCCGTTCTTACACATTTCAACATCTCTGAAATTGAAATGCACCTGAAAATCAATGGCGTGTCAGCTTAATTGTTAGTGCGTATTCTTAGTGGTACATGAAATAATGTTGCATCTTGCAGCTGATGGCACCTCCAATTAGATGAAATATGGTTTTGTCACCACAACGGTTAATTCTTTTGACGGTGAAGGGAAGGGCAGATAAATCAAATATTAAATGCTATCAATCCTTCCTTTCACAAAACAAAACAGAAACAAAAGAAAACCATTACTATTTTCCCCAGGTACAGCGATTTCTCCCACCCCACCCACAGATAAGCCGGTTTGCACAGAAACACACACACCGAAAATACAGCCATCTTCGTATTTTGGCTCAAAGCACAGCTAATATTCTGAATGGTGCCAATGGTAGCTTTTTCAGGATTCAAAATCCATCTTGCACCCTTACTATAGCACATAAATGACATAAACTTCTCATCAACAGCATAAAAAATTCATATTCTGTCTATATAGCAGCTGCTATGTTAGGTTTATGTCAACAATTGGCCTGATTTTTTTAATAGCATAAATGTTTAAAGAGGTAGCAATTCCTGTAAAATATCTATGGGGATATTGAAAGCTGACACACGTCAGAAGAGAGGCATTTCTTGAGGAGGAGGCAACTCTCCCTATTTTATCTTTTTCATCCTCTGCTCCTTCTCTTCCACAAACCCCCTGCTCATTATGGTTCATTACTTCTATCAGCTAAATATGACAAGTGCGGCAGCCTTCTTTCTGTGGCCCCAGCATAATATTTACTGCTGCCACTTCTTCACAGAATTCACAAACACCCAGTCAGTCTAAAATCTGAGAGGAAATTAGACACCTTTTGTGACACCAGGTGACTCCCAAGTTTTCTTTCCTTCGGTCTAAAATTCTGTGATTCTACAATATTCTTTTTCTACTGGGGCCCACTCAAAAAATTTTTTTTAATGTTTGTTTATTTATTTATTTAATTTGAGAGAGAGAGAAAGAGAGAGAGAGACAAAGTGCGAGCAGGGGAGGGGCAGAGAGAGAGGGAGACACCGAATCTGCAGCAGGCTCCAGGCTCTGAGCTGTCAGCACAGAGCCAGACGCGGGGCTTGAACTCAGGAGCCTAGCTCTGAGATCATGACCTGAGCCGAAGTCAGATGCCTAAACGGCTGAGCCACTACTGTGGCCCACATTTTGAAACAAGGCAAGCCCCACAAGGGGCCACAGGTACCCCCAATTAACCCCCCCCCCCCACACATACATACGTACACACAGTCAGCAATGAACACTGTTCCAAGAACTCAAAATAAACATTAAACATTTCACCTTAACTTCATTTTCTATCTACATATCTGCAATCCCAACAATTTGTACTATCATGCTCTTTGATGGATCTATGTTGTGTGTTCTGTTTTTTGTTGTTATTTGGGTGGGAGAGAGCAGTCAACAGAATGCACAGTAGCGCTGGCTTCCTCAGCGAAACCCACAGCTTAAGTTACACGGTCTTTTCAATCTTTCCTCTGCACCAATTGTGCATCACAACAATGGTCTTTAAAGACTGAACATACATCATTTGCTTATTAATATGGTGTGTAGCTGTGATTCATTACTCTGAATCTTCAAAGCACCGAATGGATACTCGTTGAATCCAAATTACCCACATTTGGTAACTGTGACAGAAAAGGCGCAGCAGATTTTAACACATGAAATAGATCACAGCATTTTTGTTCTCTGGATGTTAACAAACGTGAGAGCCAGGTCTTCACAATTACCCTGTTGCTCAAATCTTGCAGGTTTTCAAGCTGCCGGCTGCTGTCTGTTCTGTGGAACGTCTTCTGTGCTCCTCCCTCTTCAGGCTCTCACCTTAACTCCAGAGGAACAACTTCCTCCAACACTCGCCGTCTTTTTCACTCTTTGCCGTGAGACGGTCAGAACGAGGGGCCTTCCCTGGGCCATGCGACGGAGTAGCTGGGATCCCTGTACTGGCAAGACTGCAAGCGATCCTGTCTCCGGATGGCTTTCTCTCTATACTGCAGGTACAGCACGGGTCAGGCCGCTCTGCGAGTGGACTGCAGGCTCAGACACATCCCTATAGGGTCCCAAGGGATAAATTACGGCAGAAGGAGGATCTTGGCAGCCCTCTCCAATCCAGCTTTGGCTCGAGTGATCTGAATTTTAGGAATTACTGGTGCTCACCCAGACATCAATCAAACAGTGAGCGTGTTTTTCAGTTCCCGTGCTCCTTCATTCATTCACTCATTCATTCCCTCCCCACACACGCATGGAGACAGATAAACAGATACAGGTATAAGGATAAGGATACAGATATGACTCTACAGACAACAGACACATTCTGACAGATCCCTAAAGGGGAAAAGAAGTAAACTCCTAGTAGACGTATAGTATTCTTTTCAAATTTGATCAGACAAAATACCCGTACGTCATTTAGTGAACTTAAGAACTGGTGAGGAACATCAAAGAAAGACTAATAGATTCTCATCATGGCTGTACAATCATAACTTGCCTCTCAAAATGCTTCCTGGGCTAATAATGTGTCAGTCTAATAAACCCCGTGGTGTTGGGGGCGGTGTGTGGAAGAGACTGGCGTAGGGTGTCTTTGTCTGGGATCTTGACAATCCAGGTCCAAACCTCCACATGTTTATAGTCTATTCTCTTCACAGATCCTCTAAAAGGTTTTCCTCTCACTTATTCCTAAAACAGAGAGCACTCTTGCTCATGAAGGGAGTACATAAGGGGGCATATGAGGGAGGGATGAGATGATGAGAGTCCTAAAGCCTCAAGTAACTACCATTTATTGAGCACTTACTATGTGTAGAGCCTGTGAGAAGCCACTAATATGTACTACTTTGTTTAATTTTCTTCTCACCGTAATCCTGTGAAGTTGCAAATTATCATTCTCATTTCGTAGGTAAAGAATTGATGGGTCTGACGGTTGAAGGTAACTTGCTCAAGGTCACACAGCTCATGGGGGGTGGCGGGAAATAGCTCACATTCTTTGCTGCTGTGCCACACGGCTCTCACTGAAGACGCACAAGCGTTTTACATAAAAATAATTTTACAACGGGAGGTGGCAACAGATGACTCCAGCCAAAGGAGTCAGTCTGCTCAGTCTGCGGACTCGGTTCAAGCTGTAACTTCAGGGACAGCAATGTCCCTCTGGACAGGACCGCAACTCCTATAAATCTTCTCCAGATTCCACTTTCGGAACCAAGACAGACCAAAGCGCCGTCCGTCACCGGTCAAAACGTAAGCAGCTCCTTCGTCTTAGTGTATTCCTGGGAAGCCTCACCACGCAGAATTACCAGAAACAAGGACTCTTTTAAATAAACTCTATTTCCTGTCACACGTAAGGCTGATTCTTTTCTGGGCAACACTCATTTGAGCCTGATTAAATTGCCGTGATGAACTTCAGAGTTGAGACTGCCCTTGAGCTGAACATCTATCTGATCTTTAATTCCACTACCCACTCATTTCTTGCAGAGCTCACAATTCTCTTGGTCCCACTGGAGCAGCCGCGTTCAGGTTCTGCATCAATATGTTCAGTGCTGAATTCATTTCTGCAGGGAGTCCAGTACATCTGAACTTTCCAAAATCATTTGGCCCCCATTACTGGTAAGCACTGCTCTTAAATAGGCTGTAAGTCCAGCTAATAGGCTCCATAATCATAGTTGAATCGAACAAAAGGGTCCAGGAGAGAAAGCCATCAGTCATTTTTATTCCCATCAAATAAGCTGCAAAAGGCAGAAACTTTCCGATTTCAGAATCTCACGGTCTCAATTTGATCTTTGGGACTTATTAGAGAGGCAGGAGGACAGGAGGAAGAGACCGACCTAAAAGTGTGCAAAATCCTAATATCCAAAAAAAGGGAAAAAAAGGCTTTATTGTAAATATAATTCGAGAAGACAGAAATAAAGCAAGTTCCAATGAAATCAACTGGAGTTTTGACAGACTTCACCAGAACTGCTGGAGGCCAGAGCACTTTAAGCAGCTTCCTTCCAAAGAGGAACCTGATTACTTATCAGCATGGGGCAGAAATGTAGAAGAGGTGACTTTGTTGACAGGTTCACATTCTCCTTTTGTCTAACTGATAAATGATCAGAGGAGTCCATAAACTTCTAAAACAATGACAACAATGATAATAATACACCTCTGGGATGATTTTCAGGACTTCCTAGGGAATTCCTGAAGTTTCCTTTAATGATATAATCTTACCTTCAAATTAAATTATAAACATAAATAGGTACAGCTGGTATTTAAACTTCAATGCATCTTAAAATGAATATTTAAAAAATTTTTTTAATGTTTTTTTAATTTATTTTTGATAGAGAGAGACAGAGATGAACAGGGGAGGGTCAGAGAGAGAGGGAGACACAGAATCCGAAACAGGTTCCAGGCTCTGAGCCTGGCTTAGAGCCCGATTCGGGGCTCGAACTCACAGACCACGAGATCATGACCTGAGCTGAAGTCAGACGCTCAACTAACTGAGCCACCCAGGTGCCCCTAAAATGAATCTTTATTTAAAAAAATGTTTTCTAGGGGCGCCTGGTGGCTCAGTCGGTTAAGCATCTGACTTCAGTTCAGGTCATGATCTCTTGGTTCATGGGTTTGAGCCCCGCATCGGGCTCTGTGCTGACAGCTCGGAGCCTAGAGCCTGCTTCAGAGTCTGTGTCTCCCTCTCTCTCTGCCCCTCCTCTGCTCTCATTCTGTCTCTCTCTCTCTCTCTCTTAAAAATAAATAAGCATTTTAAAAAATGTTTTCTGCATTTGTGTATGTGAAGATACACACCACTACTATAACATAAAAACATTCACACTGAGAGGTTAGGGTTACTCTGCTGTGCTTGGTTAGATCAAGTTGGTTTAATGTAGAATATAACAATCTTGGATTCTTGCTTAAAGGTAACAGGGGAAAAAGTGCCCACAAATGTCAGTAATGTGCACAGATCTACCTCCTACCCAATGGTAAGTTCAGATGTATTGTGTTAATGAGGAGTGGTTCGTGCCCACGATCAGCTGCAACTTCTCCTAAAGCCCAGTATTTCTAAAATGTTTTAATGTTTATTTATTTTGAGAGAGAGAGAGAGAGAGAAAGAGAGAGAGAGAGAAAGAGAGAGAGAGAGAGAGAGAGAGAGAGAGAGAGAGAGAGAGAGAGAGAGTGAGTGAGTCTGAAGCAGGTTCCAGGCTCGGAGTTGTCACCACAGAGCCCGACACGGGGCTCGAATTCAAGAGCTGTGAGATCATGACCTGAGCCGAAGTCAGACGTTTAACTGACTGAGGCACCCAGCCACCCCTATATTTTACTATTCTTATAATCCATTTTAATTCATCAAATTGTGTTTGGGCACCTGGATGGCTCAGTCAGAAAAGCATGGGACTCTTGATCTCAGTGTAGTCAGCTTGAGCCCATGTTGGATGTAGAGATTACTAAAAAAATAAATTAAAAAAATCATGTACAACTGAAAATAATGTATGTTGTGTGCATTATATCCACATGATCCATTAAGGAGTGAGTGTGGCTCTCGCTGAGGAATTTTTATCAGGAGACCTAGTACTCAAGTAACTTCTTCTGCAGCTCCAAAATGTGTTCACAAAAAGGATGCATCAAAATGTATTTATTGAACACTAACTATAAAACACAGGCCTTACTCCTTTAAAGCTTATCACTGTGTCTGGAAAAACAAAAATTAGGTAGAGGAAGGATATAGGAGGAAACCTGAGGAGGACACGTTTCAAACATGCTCACCTAACTGGGTATTGTATGGAAACCAATCCGACAATAAATTTCATATTAAAAAAAATAAATAAAACACGCTCACCTAGAAGATACAAAGCACACGTCCCAGACGTCCCAGAGGACGTGACTGTGTCGTGCCACGGGGAACAAATGAAGACGAACACCAGGGTGGATGGGAAGCTGGAGGCCTGTGCTCCCTTCCCAGGGGTTCCTGAAGCTGGCAGAGCTTGGCAAGGCCATCTAATCAGGTGCACCCACCCCCTGGAACCATGACTCCCATGCCAGGAACTCCACGGGCCTGGAGGGCCTGGTGGCTCTGGTGCTCACTGAACAGGAGCCGTGAGCCTGACAGCAAGGGCTCAGCTACCACAGCAAAGAAGCAGAGAGGGGATGGCACCAAAGAATAACATATTTTTAGCTTGATACCAGGCGTTGTTCTTTTTAACAGATATTTAGGTTTCTAACAAGACTCCTCGCCGTGTTGCTGACATTGCACTCCATCACGCACATAGTCTGGGCTCTGACCTGCAACAGAACGATAGAAGTCTAGACTCTTGTCTCGCAAAGACCTTTTTCTCCCTTTTAAGGGAAAACACGGATGGATCTGTTGATCTCTCCCTCAAACTAAAAGCTCCCCTTCTAGTACTATCTTCGGTAAAGCACGCTCGCTTGCATGCCTTGGTCCATAAGGCAACCGTGACAGGGCAGGGGGGCGCAGGGCCCCTGAGAATGTTTTCATACTTCGATGCCACATGTCTGAGTGCAGTTCTGTGTTACAAGGAGTTGAGATCCAATCTAATTTCTCATTTCTAATCCTCCTTAAAGACTCTTCTGTAGCATTTACCACCCTGACCACTCCCTAATCAGATTTCTCTGGAAAGTCCCTCCTCTATCTACCATTTTTTTTATTATTATTACTATTGAAGTATAGTTAACACGCACTATTACGTCACTTCCAGGTGTAGAGCACGGTGAGTCAATACTTACTATGTCATGCTGTACTCACCACAAGTGCAACGGCCCCCTGTCACCATACCAGGCCATTACAAAACACTGGCTGTAACCGCTACGCGGTACCTCTCATCCCCGTGACTACTCATTCCATAACTGGAAGTCTGGAAGTACTCCCTGCTCCTCATTCTTATTTACTCTTCTCTCACCTCTCTGGAAGTGTGTTCTCGACACCATCCCCTTCCTCCCACTGCAGAAGAAACACTCAAGAGATTCTATCCTACTCTACCTGCACAATCTGTCTCATCCAAGAGCTTCGATCCATGCCTCTCTGGAGGAAGTCTTCCAGGTTACAACTCCAGCTTTGCTCTGCTGGGTCTGGCGAGACCAGTTGACCACTGGGAGGACCCATCCTCAGGGCCCTCACTCTCTGTGTAAGTCATACCTGAACTCAACATGGCCCTCACCGCTCTAAACCACTGACCCCAACAACCCACCCCTCCGGCCTCAATCCCACTGACAAACCCAAGCCTATTTCACACCACAAACAACTGCTCACTATTCCAAGAACACTCTGCTGCCCATTTCACGTCCTTTTTCCACATCTTCGTCTGATGCAGTCTTAACTATCTTTTAAAGGCCAACTGCCCAAGTTTCTTCCTCAATCTGATAAACTTTTCTCTTTTTTCTTTTTTTTTTGAAATTCAAGCCCATTATTAACCTTTTATGCCACTTACAATGCTCTAACTTTTGTTATGATCACTTGCAGGGTTTCCTTATTTAACCTACAAAACAGATTCCTACATCCTGGAAGTTGTTTAGTCAGGAGACATTTATGAATTAGGATGAAATGGTCACAAAACTCATGTTAGAGAGAAAACTCAAGAACTCCTTAAGTGGGATCACAGCCATCTGATGCATTTGTGCAAATATGGAATGGTCTTATTTTGTTTCTCTCACAACTAATATTTTCTGGGAATTCTTCTGAATGCTATACATGCATATTCTTTAAAGACATTTCAGGGCCACCTGGGTGGCTCCATCGGTTAAGCATCCGACTTTGGCTCAGGTCATGATCTCATGCTCCACGAGTTCGAGCCCCGTGTTGGGCTCTGTGCCGACAGCTCAGAGCCTGGAGCCTGCTTCGGATTCTGTGTCTCCCTCTGTCTCTGGTCCTCCCCCACTTGTGCTCTGTCTCTCGCTCTCTCAAAAATAAATAAAAATATTTAAAAAATTAAAAATATATTTCATATAAAATTCCTTAGGCTCTGAGCTATTTGCATCTCCAGTGACGATCACAGAAGCAAGTACTCAAATGTTAGGAAAGAGGAAAGTGAAGGGAGAAAGTGAAAGGCGGAGCATTTCAAACATCAACAAGTCTGAAACTGACTTAAGGGAAGGTCCAAATGTTAGCTGCAGAGATTGGGGCAGATTCTAGACAGATCCCCCGTAATTGCTCAAAATTTATGTTCTCAGATAAAAAGGAGAATGTGTGTATGTATACTGTGGTAGAATATACATAAAATCTACCATTTTAACTATTTTTAAGTGTATAGTCAGCAGCATTAAATTTTTTACAGAATGTTTTTGTCATTGCAAAGTGAAACTCTGTACCCATTAAACAATAACACCCTCTGCCCACACCCCCCACTCCCCCACCGCCCCTTACCCCTGTCAACTTTGTCTCTGAATTTTACTACTCTAAGTATCTCACATAAGTGGAATCACACATTTGTCCTTTTGTTTCTGACTTATTTCACTTAGCACAAGGTCTTCATCACCCATGTGGTGGCAGGTATCAGAATACTCTTCCTTTATAAGGCTGGATAATATTCTGTTACACGGACATCCTACACTTTGTGTATCCATTTACCTGCAGACAGACATATGGCTTGCTCCCACCTTTGGAGTACTGTGCATAATGCTGCTATGAAGAAGGGTGTATGAGCATTTTGAGTCCCTGATTCCAATTCTTTTGAGTATACACCCAGAAGTAAACTTGCTGGATCATATGGTAATTCTATATTTAGTTTTTTTGAGGAACTACCATGCTGTTTTCCAAAAAGATATATTTATGGTCTCTAGGAGACTTAACCTCTTCAGGCTTTCAAGGCAAACATATAAAATGGGACATGGGTTAGATCAGAAGTCCCTTACCTCTCTAACGTTCTGATTGTAAAACACAGAGTTATAAACCCACCACTGACCTGGAGCCCAAGCATCATCAACCTGCCCTCTGTCCCCACAACAAAAAGGGCAAACTCAAATAGATGAAGCCTCTGAAGCACAGAATGAGAAGCCCTTTTAAGGGAAAGAAGGAAAGAAGAAAGGAACAGAGAAGAAAGAAGCTGAGGGTATAAGAAAAGAGGGCAGGAGAAAATGTGGAGATCTTAAGACAGAGAAGCCTTGAGTGGCAGAGTGAAAACTGGGAGCCATTATTTGGGGCTCCCCACGCACCGCCCACGCACCTGCTGTAGAAAATGCAACAGCCTAAAGACATCCAAAGAGAGGCTATTAAGAAGCATGGCAATTCAGTTTCATGGGGACAGGTGCCCCTACTATTATTCATTTCTTCATTCTCCAACCTATAAAGTAATTTAATCATTTAACCCATTTACCTGGTTCTAAGATCCCCCTAACATTTTCTAAAACTTCAAGTAGAAACATGGAATAACATTTTTAAAAATTTCCCTTACCAAATAGCCTACACCAAAATGATGGAATGTTAAAAACTGCCCTGTGCCACTAAGTCAGTAGCGACTGGACTTGATCTCCTTGTACTTGAGTCTTCATTCCCCTGACTCTGTGTTCAAGCAAACATATAAAGTTTATGAGATACTGGAGTTCTAAGCTACAGAATGTAATCGTAAGTAAAATGATAATGGTAGTAATATCATCACCATCATCATCTATGGCTAGAAAAATACCAATCCTTTGGAAGTTTTACTTTTGAACCCAAACTATAACAAATCACGGGAATATTAAACTCATTCATATGTTGCATTATACATGAGACATGAAGTGTAAATACTTAGAATTCCCTTCAGAGACACTCAGAAGTAACTAGGAATTAGAGTCAAACTCAGAATGAGAGAAAACCAGGACGTGTACCTCATCTGGTGCCTTTCCCGCCCATTACAACTTCCTGTCTGTTTAGAAAGGTTCTCTTTACCCAGGAAAAGGGTCCCCTTGCTCCTGCAGTTCAATCCTCTCCAAGAACTGATGCAGCAAGCATTTGCCAGGACTGCTGCCCCTGACCAAAAGCTGGCAATGTGCTGTCAGGCCTGCTTCCCCATGGACGCAAAGAAGGCCCCCGAGGTCGTAAAAACGATTAAGGAATGAAAACCAGAGAACCCCCCACCACTTTGTAATTTGGTTTAATCATTTTTAAATTTTAAAAGACTACATGGTAGGTGAGTGGTACATACAAGAAAAAAACCGCATTTTTCAAAAGATGCCAATGAAAAGAAGTGATGGGCCTTCAGAGGCGCCATATGACAGATCCCATCAGGAATTACATCTTCCCTCTGATATTTTCATCCAAGTGTTTATTAAACAAGCTCCCACTTTCATCCACATTATTTTGATTAATGCATGCAAAGGTTCCAGAATTATAGAAGAGAAATCTAAGGTGATTGTGCATTAAAATAAATGAAAGGATGGCTCCTGGTTTACAGGCACTATATTTCATGACTAAAATGCTTCCTGCCATTTTTTTCCCCCCGAATTTAACTGCAACACACTTCTCTTGGCTTTGGTTTTGAAGTAATGATATAAAATTCATTTTATCTCTTTTTCAAGCCTGGCTCTTTCATACATAACATCAGACTTGTCATATCTGAGGAATTATTAAAATAAGACGGAGCCTGCTATTTCTGAGCAGAAAAGCCTCTTTGAGCCGGCATCCTCAGGAGAGACGCGGGCTCAATCTCATTAGTTGGTGCTGAGACGCGTCCTAGTCTCCAGGTTCAAGGTGATGAAAGATTAGGGCGTTGGGCCTTGTCTCATTTCGTATGCAGCACACATCCCTCCCTGCCCGTGAACACGAAATTACATTGAACCTGGGGAGTCTAACTCCATTAATTTTAAATGGAAGATTAATTTAACAATATGCGGCAGATATTTGTTACAGACCTATCATGTAAAAGTGACGGTTAGCAATAAATTGTGGTGACTCATACTGGCCAGTGGCCCTGGCTCAAATAAATCAGGAGGCATTTACACATAATTGCTGTTTTTAAAGACAGGGATATGGGTGATGTGTTTCTTTGATGAAAGATTGGGCAACCCCATTCAAAGAAACAGCAGCTGATATTAAAGCCACAGTGCCATTCTGGAGGGAGACATTTTTGATTAGTATTTCTGGAATAATCATTTAGGAATAACAAATACAGTACTGATGTAGCGTAATCTCTCTCTCTCTCTCTCTTTTGAAACCTGTGTAATAATTCCGAGGCATGAAACTGTCATGGTATTTTTGTCAATTTCCTTAAAGTAATTACAATAATAATACCCTCAGAAATGACAATTTGCGAGAGCTGAAGAGAGGATGAGAAGGGAGAGGCAGAAAAGGTATCAATGCCGATAAGGACAAGCAATTCTATTGATTTTCTAGAAATAATTACAATAATATACATAAATAATAATTTGCAAGGCTCTGGGAGGGACAAAGAGGGACCATGGCAACTGGGGAGAAGCATTCTGAGGAAGAAAGTGTGGGATTTTCTTTTTTTAAATGCCATTTCATACAGCTTTCTTGACACATTTTTTTTAAAAGCAAATTCTCCTCTTCTCGAAGCAACTGAGGGGAAAGAAAGAAAGACACAGAATGCCCTGAATGCTTAACTACTACAGGGTAAGCGATGCAAAAGAGAAGCCAAGGACACTGGTTGCTGGCAGCACTTGTCAGGAGAGGCTCCGGAATGGAACCATCCAGTGTAAGGGTCTGCCTGCCCTCTCACCGAGGAGTGAGGGTGTTATTCTAATCTCCTCTCCTCTGCAAGCACCAGCCTGGCCAACACTTAGGGGAAGGATGCTCAAGGACTTCTGTCTTCAGTCAAGTCCAATGTGATAGGAGCTTTGCTCCTGTCTCTTTTAAAAGATTAAGGTGGGAAGAGGGCAGGGTGAGGATTATGTGTCTTCCCTCCATGCACCCTCTTGACATACTCAAGGGACTGCTGGGAAGTCGGGATAAACACCCGTCTCTCAGAAGCACACATCATTCCACTCCACTCTCTTTAGCAATAGGAGAAGCAAGGGAGGGAGGAGCAGCACTTGAAACACTACTTGACACATCCCCTGGTTCCAGTCTTGAACCCCTCTCCAGGCTGTCCTTCCTCAGAGCCATTGGAACGAGCTGGCAAATCAGATCAGAGCACTTTCATTCTGTAAATCTTTCAAGGGCTCCCGGCTGCCCACAGAATTAAGTCCAAACTCCTTAGCCTGGTATACAAGGATATTCACTCCAGCCCACCACATCTCTGGCCACTCTTGACCCTGCTGATACGTGAACGTCACACTCCTAAATGCTCAACTTGTACATTTCAGGACTGGCATATACTGCCATACCACCTTTTGCATATGCTGTTGCCTCTGCCTTGAATATTCTTCTTAGGTGTCCTCTTCTGGTAAACTCCTATTCATCCTTCAAAATCCAACTCCATCACCATACTCTCTGCGAAGGAGTCAAAAAAAAATTTTTTTTTTCTACTTGAGATCAGGGGCCTGCCCTATTCATCGTTCTATCCCCAGCATCAACCCAAGGAAGAAAACATGTAGATGTGTAATCACATTTGTTAAATTCATTAAAAATGGCTAATTTTACAGAAGGTACTTCACAAGACTAGGAAGGATGGTTAGGAGAGAGGGGATAAAGGAGAGAAAGAGTATGCTGATATATTCAGGGATCTGTTATTTATCATGGTGATCAATTCTGTTTTGATTTACAATTTCACACATCAGTGTGTGGTAGTTAAAAAAGGAAATAGCAAGTAGTAGGGCTCAGATGCTAATACTGGGTCCCTCAAGAGTAAAAGGGTTTGGTTTATTTTAACAGGTTATGAGAGGGGCGAGGTGGTAAGATGGCCACATAGCAGAAGCAAAAGCAGTAGCAAGGAACATTTACTAATGCTTACTATATGACGGCACTGCTCTAACGGCTTCACGTGTGTTTACACCTTTAATCTCTGAGAACCTTGATGACATAGGCTCTATTATCATCTCCATTTTATAGACAAGAAACCGAGGCACAGAGAAGTTAGGTAACTTGTTTAAGGTCATTCAGACAGCAGGTGACAGAACTAGGATTTCAATCCTAGGCAGTTAAGCTTCGAGCTCCCTCAAAGAATTCTTTTAGGAGCCGGTGGGTCCTTCTGCCACCCACCTGTGGCATGAGCAGGGGCCCACTTCCTGAAAAGGAGGCTCTGAACAAAAGCACCAGGGAAGGAGCAGACCAGAAAGGGGCCATGGCAAAGGGTAGGACTGTTCTTTGAGCCTAGGTGAGCAGTGGAGTCCCAAGAAGGCCCCACCTGCCGTGAGAAGAAGACGCTTTGTAAAAACCCACACATCAGGCAGGGTCTGGTTATCGCTGCTGTTAGTAGTCAGGTAGCTAGTAGCCAAGAGACTGCAGAGGCTCAAAGCAAATCTGGGTTAAAGACTAAAATCGGCTCAGAATGATACAATATTATTGAAAAACAGCTTCGGCAGACTTGCACTCATATGTACGTGCACGGGAAGTCTTCCTCGGTAACCACTTGGGACGAGATGATTAAAGTCTGCTTTCTGACATTTCCTAATTGGGAGTGAATCTCCTTGCAGGTGACAAAGTGAACACTCCTACAATTTACAGGGCCAGGTATTTTAAAGAAATCACTGCCCATATGTGTATATTCAGTATACCTTTCTTACTTGAGCACAGTCACCGGAAATGTAAATTTCACTCCATGAGATCTGAAACATATCTTCCAGTAGCCAATTTAAAGAATAACTAGTCCCGTGTAGTAATAATGATGATAATAGTAACAGTAATGATGATAAACTAACCCCAAAGGTGATTTCCTATACTTCTATTGTAACTTTTCTCTAAAGATTGGCAAGTTATTAGAAAACACTAATTAAACTACATAGTTTCCCCAAAGAGGAAGCTACAATTATTGTTTTGTTGTTGCTGTTTTTCAGATGGATGATTGAGGTGAAGAGATAAGAAAGCTAATGTTCCCTCACTGCAGCCTAAACCCAGAAACCTCATCTCCCTTCTCTAGAAATGCAACTGAAACATGCATGATTGAAACAGCACCACTATTTAATCAACAAATGATGGTCTCTAACTTAAAAAAAAAAAAAAAAGTCTGTGCTAAGCTACTTATGGAAAGAAAGTTTACTGGGATTATAGAAGAAAAACCAACAAGCTATTGTAACTCTATTAGAAAGAGTAACAAGCCATGAGATAAATCCCGAGACATGGAGATGTTTATATACTTAGAGCTTTTAAATATAAACTCTTCACCTCCTCTCTTCCCTAGACTCCTGGTCAATTTAGTGCAAGACAAGAACACAATTTACTATCAAGAAACACTCAGATGTCATAAAAGGTGCTAGAGGTGGTGTATAAGGATCAGACCTTTAAGGAAGAAGAAAACATACCCCACGCTCTAGTCATCAAGGAGAAGTCAGGGCTAGGGTGTAAAAGAGTTGATTAAACAACAACAACAACAACAACAACAACAACAACAAAACAGTATCTTAAATTTACCACTGATACCATGGCTGCCAGCACTGGATGCCTCTAACTAGTTCAGTTTTGTGCTTTAATGTTAAATTTCTTATGGGAGCACATCACCTAATTAGAGGAATTGATAACTGCACTGTTCCATAATGAGGCCAATACATTTCAAAGTCATTAAAGATAACCAAGGCAATAAGTCTGGGTTTAAGCGGCGTTTCCTCAGATTTCACAGTCTGCATGTTGCAAGTGTAGGGGGGGGAAAAGCAATCCCTGCCTAGTCAACTGTAAATGCTGGGTTATTGGAATCTTTAAAACAGGCAGCAAGGAGAAAATTACATGGCCAAATCTCCTTTTTCCAGTTAATGAAGAATTAAGACTCCCATTGACCACATTAGAAGGTTCACCGGGGGTCTCAGCTCTCCAGAGCTGGTGTTTGACAGCAGTGTCAGTGTATCTGAGTCTGAACGCGCAAGTGCATGACAGAGGATCATTCATAACTGTCACATCTACTTATCTCTCTCATTGTCACCCAGCTAACGAAATTCAGGCCGTGGAGCCGGCTGCCTCTGTCCCTCTCTCAACCCAGCTCGAGGAAAAAGGCATTCCAGAGCCCATTCATGTCCTATTATCACGTCAGCACCTTGTGAATCTCCCCACAAGAGTCAGCATCGCTTCCTGTAATCTCCCCCAACCAAGGGAGAAGATGTCCCTGGGACTAATGTCTGTGCAGACTGCATCTGGTGTCAGCATTCACAAAGAACAGCTCAGAGAAATAATGCAACAGAGAAAAGATTTTTGAATATGTTATTCCATATTTCAGGGGGAAAAAAATCACAGCATTTGGAGTTTATCTTTGACTGGTAATGAGCAAATGCCATTTCTATGCACTGAACAGCAGTAAGTGTGAGAGGGTTTCATAATGCAATTTGCTACAGAACACAGATATTTAAACTAAAAGAGGACAGAGAGGCTGATATAGGAATGTGTGTAACCAAACCAATCAGAAGATTTTGAGGACAATATAGCACAAAAAGAAGATACAATTTGATTTGCAAATATTATCACCGAAGAAGCTTATCTGCACAGAAGAAAAGTAGTCCAGTTATTAACGTGTCGCCAACAATAGAAATCAGAGTTGGTATGACGAAACGTGCCCGTTTTGAGACAGGCAGGCCATCTGCAAAATGGCAAATGGGCTGTGTCCTGAAGCAAGTAATCTGACATGGAAGTGCTGATGTGTTTTCGCATCTCAGGCTCCTGTGAAACCAAAGGAAATAAAACACTACCAAAGGTTATTTATGATAAATTCACATTTGGAGAGCTCCCCTTTGCTACTTCTGAAATTCAGACAATGGCACCGATTTCAGTGCTGTTTCACGCAGACGTTTTTAAAACACAAAAAGTTCCCACATAGTCATTTAGGGTCAAGCTCCACTGGATTAATCTTTTTTAATTTTATGTCTTCTTATACGAACTTTTAATTGAAATAAAATTCATATAACACAAAATTATTCATCGTAACCATTTCAAACTGTATACTTCACTGGGTGTTAGTATATTCTAAGGTTGTGCAAATATCACCACTATCTAATTCCAGAACATTTTCATCATGCCCAAAAGAAACCTGTACCCAATAAGCAGTCACTCCTAACTCCCTTCTCCCCACAGCCACTGGCAACCATGAATCTATTTTCTGTCTTTATGGATTTACCCATTCTGAACAGCTCCTATAAATGAAGTCACACAGTATGTGCCCTTTTGTGTCTGGCTTCTTTCACTCACCATAATGTTTTCAAGGTTCAGTATTTCATTCCTTTTTGTGGCTAGGTAATATTCTACATTTTGCTTTCCCATTCATCTAGTGACTTATTTTGGTATACCACGTTGAGTTTATACACTTATAAGGTGATGGACATTTGGGTTGTCTCTGCTCTTTGGCTGTTATAAATAATGTTTCATGACCATTCTGTGCAAGTTTTTATAGGAATATAGGTTTCCGTTCTCCTGGGGATACAGCTAGGAACGAAACTGCTAGGTGGCCACATAGGGTTGTGCAGGTTGTACAGTGCACAGCCCAGAAGAAGCTATTCAAACTGCAGCCACAGACTGGACAACTTACAAAGCAGCCCTATTTGACATGGACCTTACTGAGAAAGAAATTGATTTATTCTGCTTACTTTAGAAGTTAGAGTTGTCATAATAGATTTGAATGGCCTTTGATGGCAGTTTGTCCTAAATGAATCACATTTAAGGTAAGAAAAATTATAATTTTCAAGTGGTTGGCAGTTGTCAGGCTTAAATAAAACCACGATAACACTTTCAGTCACAGTCAATATTCAACAGCCCAGTCATTCAGGGATTAATGCTTCTGCTTCCGGGCCACCTGCCTTCATACCCCTCCCTGCCTCCCTGACACCCGCATCTTACACATTCTCCTCATCAGCAGCCCTACTATAGGTTGCAAAGGACTAATGAGAATAATAAAAAAGAATAATATCCGTTCAGCTGCTCTCTAGGAGAACCGATCTAAAAAGTTGAGGAGAAGAAGGGATTCAAGAAAAGATGCAACAGTTTTATTTTCTTCAGTGATTATTTTTCCATTCCAGCCCTAATTCCTCACTATCTTACTTATTCTTCTTAAGCACATGATCACTTAGGAAAATACACTAGAGTTTACTGTATTAAAAAAAAAAGACAGTGTGTACTTAATCCATAAGACACTAGCCAGAAACAGTTGTTCTCACGTAGGGACTGGATTTGCAGCGTGAGCGCCTTCACAACCACGGTCTGGCAACAGTGGCTGCCTGTAAACCTGCCACGTCCCTTCGTTTCCCCACTCTTTTTGTTTCAGCTGTAAAGATTAGCAGTAAGGCTGATGATAAAATTATTTTCAATCCTTGAGGTTTTAGCTATAAGGACTGGAAGTCACTACCGTCTTCAGATTCAGGCAATCAACACTATTCTTAAAAAACAAAACCATCAATCATAAGAAGTAAGATATGTTTGGGGAACATGAGTTAACTGGAAGGGGAATGCCCTGAACTTGAAGGTCTGGCATGATTTCCAGAGGCCACACGCTGCTCGAATATTGGGACAACTTAACTCGCAACCTATTGCCACTTCTTAAAAGTACTGGATCAAACTTAACCGAAACTCAAGTGTCTAACTATCCCTCAGCCTCCCCAGAAAAACATTCTGGTTTTGCCTTATCCCTCTGATATTTGCAGTGCAGAGACCATGTCATTCCGTCTGATTCTTGGTCTGTCTCTGTGTCCTCGTCCTCTAACACATCCCTCCTAAAACTGTCAATTCTTCAAGGGAAAGACAAAGTCCTCTCACACTGCTCCCATGCTCACGCACAGACCCCTCCCTTCTGCAGTGGCGTTTTGCAATTAGTCCCACTGTCCAAACCTTCAGTATAAAGAAACAGTTTGGAAAACTAGGTGATCTTAGTGAAAAGACAATATTGCCATAAAGGAAATACCCACAACCACCACCACCGCCACAACAAAACGGACACAAACCATTTTGGCCAGCAGTTTGCTAAAGAATGCAAACATTCACAGGCGGACCAGAGGTTCCAACACAAAGAGCAAAAAACACCCTAGGAAGACTTTTTTTGCGACAGTATTTTATGAACGCTTCTAGTCTTCCAACATGATAGAACTGGGGAGAAGAGAAAAAGCAGCACTGCCAACTGGATCAAATTACTGGTGGAACAATGCAAGTGAAATGTGTCCTTCTTTCTACACAGTTTTGTAAACTTCAAGACAAAAATAAATTGCATGACCCCCTGGTAGCTTCCATTAGAACTTATAGGAACAAATTGTTTGCCTCAAGCTGGGTGGAATATACATTCAAATTCAGGCTCTTGAAGGAAATTATTAAGTAGAGTCATATTAGCTTTCTCTGAAGCATACTCGTTTCCAGTATTGCCACTGTATAGACCAATTATGATCCCTTTCCATGCTGAGAAATGATTGTTCTGCTAACACAGTCCTGGTAAGAATCAAAAGCACTACATTTTTAACCTTGGGGGATTTTCGTTATTGTTGCTCCCTTGCCAGTTCCTTCAAATGGAAAACATCTTCCATTAATCTAAATGCAAAATTTGTTTCGGCTTTCCAAAGTTACCTGAAAAATGTTAAGCACAAAGCAATAAAGTTTTTATGCTCTTAAGACCACTAATGCTTTGAGCTTCATATTCATTTTGAAGAAATGAACATTTTATGGTTCACAGAGGAATAGCTACATGAATAATATCTGAGATTATAATGCATCTAGCAGAAAAAGATTAAGTTTATGTAAACTATTTAATCAGACGTGAAATTTTCTCTAGAGAATAAAAATTCTGACCTTATTTAAGTTTACTTTAAAAATATCAATATTATGTTTCTACCAAGGGAACCCACCAATTTTCCTATTTACGTAATATAAATATTCATTAGAGACAAAACTTAACATAAGATGTACTGTACTGACCCAAGGATGTTGTAACAGATGACCCTATATCATATAGAGATCGGAAAAGAAGAACTCTGGGTTACTTATTTGGTTTCAAATACTTAGTTGCTAACCTCTAGGTGATGGACAAACCATTTAGGTGACTGTCATTACAAAAGAGTATATGGTTGAATATGTTATATTAAAATCCCTATGTTTTTATTACACATATTTCCTAAGAGATAACATTTTACACAAATACACAGGGCTGAAGTTGAACGAATAATATTTAATGTAATTTATGTATGTCCATCAAGTTAATTTCTATGGAAAATCTCAAAGTTGATAAATAGCATAAATGATCTATGATTATAATCTATAGCCCACAGACATATATATCATAGTAGGGCCCAGAGACCCCATATCCAACCCCCGATAACCTAGAATTGCCCTCATTATAAATGCAGGGACTCATATTATAATTCTACTGTAACCAGTTATGAAGAAAGGGCCTACATGGAATCATCTTAACATGTAACATGAAAATATTTGAAAATTGTTTTTGTTTTTTGCAACTTATATCTTACAAAGAGATTTCAGATATGACAGTTAAAATTTTCTTTTTGCTTGTTTCACGAAACATACACATGATAAAATCAGTTTCTATATACTGTATCTTTCTGAAGACATAGCTACACTTCAAGAAAGTTTTAAACCTTTCCTTTTCTTTAATTTGACATAAACCCAGGTTAATACATGGAGCAAAGAAACTCAATTTCACAATATCAACTAAGATATCAGATCTTTAATGAAACATATAAAAAAGTTTAAGCACATAAAGAAGTTAAATAAGAAACTGATTATAAGACACTAAACCACAGAATTCTAATGCTTGCTTTGCAAAGAGTGTGGATTATTCATTTTTTAAACGTATCATATAATGAAATATTTTTAATTAATATAGTATATCCTATGTGCTTTAACTGTGCCGACTTTCACTAATATAAAAAAACCCTAATTTTTCATTTGTGTACTTTCATTAATATAAAATTAATAATGTGAAAATAAAATTGTTTTTTACTAGAAGATAGCCTGAAAACCAAAATGGAAATAGGAAAAAAAATTACCAGTCAGATAGACAACATAAAGAAATGAACCGTGTCAAACATTATTTGGAAAACAAAATGGCCATCATAGCCATCCATGAATAAAGTGCTGAGCCTGACTCCTGAACTCTGAGTTCCTACTAAGCTTTTCAAAATGTATTCTCTGAATCCAAATTTCACCTGCTGAAACCTGCCAAATACCAGCAATGATAAAAGCAGTAGGGAGTAAGTGAGATCAAGAATTTTATTGGGTCCATTAATTTTGATCCAGCTGAGTCCATTGGAGGAACTGATATTTAAATCAATGGTTTCAATATGGTGACATACATGCTTTAATCAGGATATACATATGAGATTGTAGAGAAGGAACATCTACTATTTTGTCTGACCTCTACTCTTTTAGCAGAAATGGGATGAGAACAAATGTATTTTTTAATCAACTTAATGATACTGAGGTATAACACACATAAAATCAAAACGTAGCCATTTGAGGTGTACATTTCGATGAGTATACGCACACAAACACACCTGTGAAACCATCCCCACAATCAAGAGACAGAACATTTCCATCACCCATGTTCCCTCATGCCACTCTGGAACCAAAGCTCCCAACCTGTGGTCCCAGGTAAACTGGTCTACCTTCTGTTACTAGAGTCGTTTGTTTCAGAATTTCATAGAAGTGGAATCACAGAGTACCTTTTTGTGTCTGACTTTTATTTCATTCACCACAATGCTTCTGAAATTCACCTATGTTGTCGTGCATGTCAGGATTTTTGTTTCTTTTCAGTGTTTAGTAATAGCCATTATCTGGATATGCCAAAATTTCCACTTATTAATGGATAACACTTGTTTCCAGTTTTTGGCCACACTAAGAAAAAGGCTACTACAAACACTAGTGTACTAGTCTTTATATAGGCATATGTTTCCATTTCTCTTGGGTAAATACCTAGGAGTGGAATTGCTGGGTTGTAGGGTAAATATACAAAAAAATTTTACTAGAAAGTTTTTAAAAACTTTGTAAGAAAATTCCAAATTAGGACAAATGTCTTGATTCACAGTTTTAACCAGGATTTTAATTATGATCCTGGGACCCCTTCCTTCTCCACATATCCACACTTAAAAGATATTAATTTGGATTTGACTCAAACTAGTTGGCACTTCTTTTTCCCAATATCGTGAGGCCAAGATACAAATGAGTCAACAGCTTTGCAAGATCCAAGCAAAAGAAGAGCTCCAAATGATCTGATTCAAATTGAAGTAATGCCAACACTTAGCACTTACAGAAAAGTCCTCTAAACACTCTTAGCAGACACTACTCTTCTCGGCTCATCCGTGATAGGAAGTGGTCAACAACAAGAAGGCATCTGCTAGGGTAACTGGCACCAGATTTGACTCATTATTCTGTCAAAGGCTCTGGCATACACACTATGGATCTGGCATGAACATCGACAGGCAAAGAATCTGACAAAACTACCAAGGGGAGAAGGAATCAAGTGTGGTGAGGACTGAATGCACATTGTCCCTCTTTAGTGGGCACACCAGGTCACTGACCCCATCATGAGCTATGCTCTATGCCACTCACTCATCATCAATTCAGTTGCAGTCATCTTTTCTTTTTTTTTTTTTTTAAAGTTTATTTATTTATTTTTAGAGAGAGCAAGCAAGAAGGGAAGGAACAGAGAGAGGGAGAGAGCAAATCCCAAGTAGGCTCCACATTGTTAGTGCAGAGCTTGATATGGGGCTTGAACTCACAAACCATGAGATCATAACCTGAGCCAAAATCTAGAGTTGTATGCTTAACCAATTGAACCACCAAGGTGCCCCGCACTCCTCTTTTCGGATGAGCTGGAACACATCAGCGATCAAGTTTAAGTATTTTTTATTTATTTTTTAAATTTTTTATGTTTATTTATTTTTGAGAGAGAGAGAGGGAGAGAGAGAGAGACAGAGAGAGAGACAGGGCATGAGCGGGGGAGGGGCAGAGAGAGCGGGAAACACAGAATCCAAAGCAGGCTCCAGGCTCTGAGCTGTCCTCACAGAGCCCGATGCCGGGCTCAAACTCACAAACCGGGAGATCATGACCTGAGCTGAAGTTGGACACTCAACAGACTAAGCCACCCAGGCACCCCAAAGTTTAAGTATTTTTTAAAGAGAAAAAAAGAAGATTCACCACAAGAAAAACTCTATACGGATGGTGACAGATGTTAACAAGACTTATAGGGGTGATCATTTATATATACAAATACTGAATCATTACATCGTATATCTGGAAGTAATAAAATGTACATCAATTATACAACAATAAAAAGAAGAAAATGCAAAGCCTACTGTGGTCCAGGCTCTGGATTTGTGCATAATATGAAAGAACAGTTTAGGGAGGTCCTAGAGGTCAACATTTAGGAAGAAAGGTATTTGGTACCAGAAGGAAAGCTCTTTGGCAACTGCAGGATGCACAACAAGTGTTTAAGTTCTTCAGTTCCCTCCATGGTGGACAGAATGTATGTATCACCATTGCTGCCCACTCAGAGAATCCCACACCTGGGAAATACCAGGACTAATAGTTCTAACATTCTTCTGAAATGCTTGTAACATTACAGAGGAAAGGAAATCAGGGCATTTTGAGTTCCTGCAGGGAAACACATAGTAAATGAGACAAATGGGCCCTCCCAAACTGTAGAGGAACTACTGATAAATACTGTTGGGGGTGCACCATTCCTACAAGGAAATATGGACTGGGGTCTCCTTATGGGTATGCCTCACCAAACCAGAGAGCCAACTTCACAGATTTGTGGGAAAGAACCAGTAACCAATAATTCTACAGGGATTTTTCATCACTTTCAAAGTTTACTTTATTTACTGTTATCACACACAATCCACTGTTCTTACGCTTGGCTAGGTCCTAAGAATTTCTTAGAGCCAAGAACACAAATGTCATTTCTAAAGCATCCTCATACAACTTGGGCTATATAGACTGGTCCGTGAGGGTAGTTGATACTCATCAGATAAACATTCCACAAATGAATCCTTGTGAATGTGTCCCAACGAATGCCTTGCCTTACACATGCACAGGGATCTAGGGCATTCCACAACAGGCTTGAGAACTTTCTAGTGTTCAGAGAAGAAAATGATAGGCAGAGTCATGTTCAACAAAAGTCATTTCTAACTCAGAAATGTGTTTCTAAACTCCCTAGCAGCAGCTGAATCAACACCGTTCACAGAAAACAAACCGAATTATGAAAATTGCATGAAAATGAAGCTCTTTGATGACATTTGCTACTGTCCTACTTAGTATTCCCTCCCTATCTTTCCCCTATGAACACAGTTCCTTTTAGATGCCCTTTCTTGACCTCTACAGTTGTTACTGCTCAACATAACTACAGTCTCAACATTGTCAAACCGTTTCACAGTGACACTATGTCTCAGGCGATGTTAGGCCATTGCCAACAAGTAGCGAGTAACCTGTGCTGACAACACATTACAGCCCTGCCATAAACAATCATCGTCTCGCTGAAGCAAAATGGCAGTCAAATTAGAGCAGAATATGTAACAACATGCATAGTAAATTGGCATAGCAGCTTGCTAAACAAAAACGGGGCGGCAGTCACACACAAGACGCAGAGCAACAACTGTGCTGCGTTGTCCAAGCTCATGTCATCCAGGAGCTGGACCAGTGCCTACCTCTGCCAAGAGAGAGCCCTCATGGGGGGTGAACGGGCAACCTCTGCCCCTGTGCATGTTTTTAGCCTACCTCAATTCCTCCGCTCTCGCTCTGACGAGGACACAGGGACATGATGCCAGATCTCTGGATTCGCAGATGGGGCGCAGTAGCGTACTCAAGATAAACTGGGAGAGGTGGGCAGAAGGGTGGTGCGGTCGCACCGCTGGAGCAGGGGGAAGGCTGGCCCGTTAGGTAAGACCCGTGCTCTGAAAAGTAAGAACGATGCCCTAACGTGAGTCCAAATCAAGGGAGAGAAGTGAGTAGCCGGCAGAGACACTGCAGAGCCGCAACAGGGCACATGGAAGGAATGGGATTTCTCCCAAGTGGAGCACGCCCCTCATCTGGAAGACCCGCCCCGAGAAGAGCGGGAAGATTGAGATCTTGAAAGGCTGGAAAACAACGGAGATCAAAGCAAGGGCCAAACATCGACTTTTCTTACAAGGCGGGGAGAGGACTACCCATCACAGAGGGACACAAGGCCACAAGTATTGGTCGCTGAGCGCACTGGGGGTTGACTGCGAAGATGATCCTCCTCCTTCAACTCTCCTCCAGATGGAGAGCCAAGGTAGGTTAAAGATGCCAAAGCACTTCCTATGCCCACACAAGATGAATTTGAAGGCAATGACCCGACACACAGGAAGGGAGATAAACAGACCCAACAGGGAGGAACAGAGCAGGAGGCAGAAAGGAACAAGTAAAAAGCAAGCTGTCCCTATAAATCCCAGTCAAAAGGTGTGGTCAGCCAAGATGATCAGTTTTCTGAGTGTAAGAAGACGGCACGAAGCCCCAGGACCCAGACCCAGCCCTGACAGACAACTCTCACATTCACTGAAGACTGACTCCTTTTAGCAGAGCAGACACCAGGGGCGCCTGGGTGGCTTAGTCAGTTAAGCATCTGACTCTTGATTCAGCTCAGGTCCTGATCTCAGGGTTCGTGAGATCGAGCCCCATGTCAGGCTCTGTGCTGATGGCACAGAGTCTCCTTGGGATTCTCTCTCTCCCTCCCTTTCTGGCCCTCCCTGCTCATGTTCTTGCTCTTTCAAAATGAATAAATAAACATTTAAAAATAAATAAGTAAAAACTAAACAGAGCAGCCACAATAGTTGGCAGGCTGAGAGCCGTTTGTGGCCTATGAACCATGGGACCACTATAACTACGAACCACTATAAAAGCGCCCTTCAATATGAGGGCGTGAAGGGAAGGGCACCATCACTGCTGCCTGCGTGGCCCTCCCTTTTCCCCTCAGCCCATCTTGCCATATCCACACACATCCCTTCAGAAAAGCTGAAGAAGACAGAGACCCAGTTTATTAACCCAACACACTGTAAATCTAATTAAAAGTCAAATACACAATACTCTCTTCAAAATCCAAATGTTCTTTACAGAAACATCAAGGAGGAAGGGAGCAGAGCGGAATGGCCCCACGAAGGTAATCAGAATTCATCTTCAGGGACTCGTACCCGATTACTCGCGGCTCATTATCAGTGCTCCGTGTAGTCGGAGAACACCTAGAGACCACATCATTAGCGTCCTACACATTCATTATGCCACAAATGGAAACACCATAACAAAGCAACCCTGGTATTCGGGGAGAGATAAGATTTCGGTCCCTCGTTCCAGTATGCTGGAAGTCTACTCAAGTTTTCAGCAAAAATGCTTGCTGAACCTGGGGGAAAGTTGTAGGCTGGTGCTTTCCACATAAAACCACAATCCAGTAATTAATTAAACTCAGCATTCCTCTTTTTTTGTATATGCAATTAAGATTCTTAAAAACTTTAGGAAAGTAGTTTATGCTCACCTTTTTAGTTTTGACAATACAAGGGAAATGGTGCTTTTGATAAGCATGATTTAGCACGCAAGAAAACAATAACCAAATTAGCTGTATAAGAGTTCTGTCTCTTTCCGTAAGCCAGCTGAAATGAAGAATAAAACCTCCCAAAGCAAAGCTAATAAAACAATGAAGGGGAAGAAGTTAAGTGAACACTGTGAGCTTTTGAAGGATATTACCATGAAACCACCTCTGGAAAGAAAAGCCCTTCCACGTCAGCCTAAGTTATAAAATACACGTGAGAGAGAGCTTGCCAGAGCAGTGCATGCATTTAGCTCATTTATTTGCAGGGCTTTGGTCTGGAATGCAAATGTCACAAGCCACACCACAGGAAGAAAAGTAGAAAAGGGACAGATAATTTGTTTTGTCACTTAAATTCTTTTTTAAGGTTAGTCTCGAACCATTTGTGTTTAAGGTCCAGTAAGGTGGTTTCTGGTTCAGAATACCCACTAGCGTCAAGAGCTGGATTCCTGAAGGCAGGTGGAGGGGATCAGTGGCTGCCATCCTTCTTTCTGAGTTATGAGGACATTTGCTAAACCAGGCTTAGAGGGAAAGGGTCAAGGCCTTTTCAGCTGACATGCCACAAACCTGTTTTAGGATTTACTTTATTTTTTTCAAACCTGTTTTAGGATTTAAAACACATCTATGCTGAGATAGTCCAGGAGGCAAAAGTCCAATTATCCCACTATGATGCTATCTGCCCATTTCATTCAACAGACAGAGAAGAACCTTTTACGCTTATCTGTAGAATACTCTGCTGCATAAGATAGAACAAAGATAACATATTTGTGGAACTTGTTCTTAAGGAGCTTACAAACTAGTTAAGTAGCTCATACAAGTCAAAGAGAAGAATGAAGGAAAGCTTTATGGAAGCACTAGCTTTTGAAGCATTTGTCAAAAATGGAAGGTATCTGAAATAGGGGGGTGGGGGGGGTGGGGAATGAAATACAGGGAGCAGTGAGAGCAAGTCCTAGAAGCAGGAACGCACTGGGTGTTTAGGAAGAACAGTAAGTGATTCAATTTGGTTGCATCAGCGATTCTCAATCTTGATCAGGTTACAAAGCACCTGGAATCCACGGTGCTCTCTGCAAAACAAGAAGCTATTTGTAGAGCTTTATGGAATAATGAAATATTAATCCCTCTTAAGAAGAAAGAATAATCTATGTTTGAAAGCATATGAGCAAATCCTGGAATGAGAGAAATAAGTTAATGTTTAGACTTTCTCTGTTGGGGAAAAAAAACCAAACTGCTTCAGCTTTATAGAGGAATATTTTGGTTCAGTTTGCAGGGCGTCAATGTGTAACAGAAGCATGGCTATTTCTAGGCTCGTGCCATGGAAGATTACATACCAAAAGTTAATCTTGCACTGAAAACAATTAAAAAATAAAAGAAAATGAATTTTAAAGTACCCTTATAATCTAGATCCACGGCCAGATAATAAGCAATACTCAGGCCAAAAGCAGCGCTAAGAAAACAAAAAAGTTTCTAGGTTTTGCCTTAAGAGTATTTGCCAAACTATGCTGAATTTTACCCTTGGTTTCAAGTCCTTGCAAATCCAGGGACCAAGAGGAAAGTACAGGGCCCACCTAAGGCCAGAAATTTGATACGAGACTTCCCAACAGAGCTGGGCATGGAAGGCCTACATATTCAGTGCCAGGTGAACCAGAAATAAGCTATCTTCCCCTCCAGTAAGTTCAATGACAATTTCCCATCTCCAATATTGCAGGTGAGAGAAAAACACTCCTCTGATGGCTCATAATGACAAGCTAAACCTCATATAGATTTAAAGCCTGAATTTACATGTAGTGGTCTGCAAAATCTCAATCTGAGATTACAAAAAGGTCTCACATTGGTAGTTCTGATAGAGAAATGAAAAATTAAATGCCTGTTAAAAACTACCTTTGTCCCAGGTTTCAAGAAATTAGTAGTAGTAGTAGTGAAGAGATACATGAATCAATGCTGATGCTGCAGGCACTGGAATTTTAAACGTAGTATTATGTTTGAAGTTTCAAAAAGAAGAATTTTAGAGAGTCAATAACTTTGGAAAGAAAAAAAAAAACACTTTGTTTTATTGACCCCAGGACTAAGGCAGGATAGCTATAGAATGACATCTCATTATGCCATGAAGTGAGAAAAGTACTCAAAACAATGATAAGAGCACATCACAAGGACATGAGATTCAGTTCAGATGCATTTACCACTGGCCAAATCTGGGACAACTGTATTAAAACTGTTAAGTATGAAAATAAGTAAGTATGAATTAAGTATTGAATTTAAGACTGCTGGGGAAAATACGAATTCATAAATTTATACAGACTAGATAAATTTTCAAAAGGAGGGAAGTATAGTTTTTGTTTACATTAGAATCATGAGGACTGGTAAATTCCGAGGGAGAAGCAGAGTTTGAGAAATCATCACTTTCCAACCATCCTGGTAAAGACTGGACCAAGCAAGAACCAATCGTCAACGGACTTAGACACTGGCGGAAATGTCAGTGATGAACAAGCTATCCTCATGATCTTCAAGTGTCTCAGAGATCGCTTACTTGTTCCAGATGTGAAAAAGCAGTAATTACACAGTGGGAAAAATGGACATTGGGACTGAATGATCACAGTTAATAACACCAATGAGAGAAAGATGGATACTGCAGGTCTCCAGATATGATACCCTGAGGAAAAAAAGCACCATTTATGTAATATTCTAACCCAAGATGCATAATCTCAATATAATCATGAAGAAACTTCAGATACCCCCAAAGGAAAAACATTCTATTTCAGTAAAAGATGTGGGGCATTAGGGGAAGGGTGTATTCTTTAAAAACGCCAATGTTAAAAGACCATGGAAACATTCCAAATTAAAGAAGGCTAAAGAGATATGACAACTCATTATAATATCTGACCCTGAACTGTATTTTGTGTTGAGGAGAAAAATACCATAAAGGAAAATATCAGGTCAACTGCCATACAGACGGTAATTAGACAAAAGTATTGCACCAATGTTATATTTACTCAAGTTCATAAATAAACTGAGAGAGAATATTCCCATTGTTAAGATAAATAAACTTGATTATCTGGGGCAAAATGTTGTAAGTATTCTATTTACCCTCAAAGTCTCAGGAAAAAGAATATACATGAAAGACAAAAAGCAAATAATAAAGCTAATGGGATAAAATGACAACAGCTAAATTTGAATAAAAATCATATAGGTTGTAATTCACAGAGTTGTTGTTCTTACAATATGTTTAAGCTTGAAATTATTTCCAAATGAGATGACAAATTTTAAAAACCTATAGAAATAAATAATAATCACAATAAAATTCTCAGTAATCAAGTTTATCAACAGGTTGTTTACCAGTGAAGAGCCAATTAGCAAAACGAAAGACAAATACAGTAAAACCTTGGGTTGCCAGTAACTTGTTCTGTGAGTGTTCTGCAAGACAAGCAAACATTTCTAATAAGTTTTTTTTTTAATTTTTTTTTCAATGTTTTTTATTTATTTTTGGGACAGAGAGAGACAGAGCATGAACGGGGGAGGGGCAGAGAGAGAGGGAGACACAGAATTGGAAACAGGCTCCAGGCTCCGAGCCATCAGCCCAGAGCCCGATGCGGGGCTCGAACTCACGGACCGCGAGATCGTGACCTGGCTGAAGTCGGACGCTTAACCGACTGTGCCACCCAGGCGCCCCTCTAATAAATTTTAACTTGATAAATGAGTGATGTCTTGCAATACGAGTAGTACGTGATGCTGGATATTACCTGATCACAACTGAGCCAAAGGTTCTCTCTCTCTCTCTCTCTCTCTCTCTCTCTCCCTCCCTCCCTCCCTCCTCCCTCTCTCTTTCTCTTTCTTTTTCTCTACAGGATTGTGAGTGATCACCTCCCATGCCCGGATGCTCAGTCTCAGGCTGCAGGGGGCACAAATCAGTGATTTTTCAGAACACTGGAAGGTGCCCACAACTGGGACTCGTGCATTTTTTGTCACATGAAGGCACCTGTGAACAGTCCTTGGCTTTTCCAGACAAGAGGAAGCTTAGGAATGTTTTGCTTCATTCTAGGTCAGGCTGCCCGCAGACAGAGACCCTTTCCTCTGCTGCCTGATTGCCAGTTACATTAAATACAGCACACAACAAGAGTTTATTAATGCTGTACTGTAGTCAACATCCGTGTGAGCATATTCGATGGCCCCCATGTAGAAAAAGATTCCATTGAGCCAATAGATAGCAGTGATTCCATTAGTGATAGTGAAAGTTATACACAATAATCCTATTCTCTCTGGTTTCCCTCACACCAGCCATGAAGGTTTTCAAAGGTAAGTGCACATTAATTTGCTTATTTTTCTTTACATTCTGTATTTCCTTGATTATTCTGTATTATATTACAATATTGTAATCATTAACAAATCATCTGAGTTTCCATTATTTCTTATGGGGAAATTTGCTTTGATATACAAGTGTGTTGGATTACAGGCATGTTTCTGGAATGAATTATGCTCGCAAGCCAAGGTTTTACTATATAAGGAACTTTCTGGAACGTAGTACCGACATGGAAGAGAGAAAAAAAAACATCTAACAAACATGTGTTTTTAATTACGAGAGAAAAGAAGAGAAAATGGGGAATAACCAATTATTTAAATAAAATTCAAATGAACAGTTTTCCAAACCTGTTGAAAAATACCATTTCAAAGATACAAGAAGGCAAAAAGTTCTAAGCAGGACAAGCAAAAAGAAGTATATGTCTAGAGGCATAGCAGTAAGCTCCAGAACACTTAAAAATCAAAGAAAGACTTAAAAGCAGGCAGAGAAAGAACAAACTACATTCAATGTTATAACAAACAACAGCTGGCATTTCAACCCCACAGGTACAGAATCTTGAAGACACTAGGATGATGCCCTCAATGTGTTAAAAGAAAATTATCAACCTAAAATTTAATAGAATAAAAAATTTTGTTAGAAGTAAAGAAATCTCTAAAGGATAGATAGATTACATACAATAAAAATGATCCAAAATGGAGGGTGTGATATGCAAATAAATAAATAAATAAATAAAAACGAAGAAGAGTAAAAAAGAGGGACATGTATACTCAAATCTAAAATAACCTCAGATATATAAGATAACAGCAACAACAATAACAACATCTGCTGGTGTTAAAAAACAGAATTAAGACACAGCATTAACAAACAGCCAAAAGGGCAATAAGGTTTCAGGTGTTCAAAGCTCCCTGTATTAATTAGTATCTTTCTTCTCCTGAATAACTCTAGACATCGGTGTCTGTAAAATTTCTTCAGTAAGCATCAAAAGAGCTGAAATCATATACATCATTTGTAATATCACTGAATTAAAAATGAAGTGAGAAAAACCAAAGTAACACAAGAAATGAGAAAAAAATATAGAATGGTAGAAATTGAACACATTAAATCAGTCCTGATTTATTATAATAACAATGAACATAAATTGACTGAAAGCTCAAGTTATCCTGAAATCATTATTACACTATATCTTAACTAACTTGGATTTAAATAAAATTTAAAAAAAAAAAACCTCCAGTTAAAAGACAAAGATTTTCAAATTGGATTGGCTTAAAAAATCAATCTATGCAGTCCTTATAAGAGACATGTTTAAAACATAAGGAGATGGAGGAGTCACAAGTAAAAAGACATCTTCTAAAAATCTGGGAAATAGGAACTAAAGGTATGCTGCTCTAGCTAGAATTGAATGAGGTTAAACAGACTTTAAAGAAAAAAATCTATGGATCAAAAGGTCATTGGAATAATAAATTATTCCTCAGGAGCACCTAGTGATTCTAACAATATATACAACATTTCATAACCTCAAGGAAATAAATATACACATATGGCAAAATCTGCTAGAATTACACCACAATCATGCTGTGAGATTTTAACATTCCTCTGTCAGTACTTGATACATCAAACAGAATAATAAATACTAATATATATGGTTTCAACAACAAACCTAACATGTTTGGTTTACTGTACATTTAAATAACACTAAATTCAACAACTGTAGGATTTCTATATTTTCCCAAACAATCACAGACCACCTAGGAAAACTAACATAATGGCCACCAAGTAAATCTCAGTAAACTAAAATCTTAGTAAACTAAATCTCATGTTTCTATTAACAGAAAGAAAAAAAATGTAGAAAACAGCCATACATCTGAAATCAAGAAATATACTTCTAGGGGCACCTGGGTGGCTCAGTTGGTTAAGCATCCCACTCTTGATTTTGGCTCAGGTCATGATCTCATGGTTTGTGGGTTCAAGCCCTGTATTGGGCTCAGAGCTGGCAGTGTGTATCCCACTTGGGATTCTCTCTCTTCCTCTCTCTCTGCCCCTCCCCCACCCATGCTCTCACTGATGTGCGAACTTTCTCACAAATAATTTTTAAAAACCTTAAAAAAGATAAATATACTTCTAAATATAGGACAAAGAAAAAAATCAGAGAAAAATAAAAGATGATTTAATTAAACAGTAACAAAAATATGACATATCAAAATTTGTGAAATGAAGCTAAAGCAGTACTTAGAGGACAATTTATAGCTTTAAAAAAATATATATATATATATATTTAAAAATGATAAAAGCCTTAATTACCTATATATCCATCTCAAATTCAATACTATAAAAAAATTAAACATAAAATATTGGAAAAAATAATAAAGTCATAAGCAAAAACTAAAATTAAAAACACAAAGAAGCATATAAATATAGAAGAAAATTAAGGCTAAAAGGTTGGTTTTTTGAAAAGGCTAAAACAATTGATAAACTCTTAGCAAGAAAGATCAAGAGAAAACAAACAACAACAACAATATAAATAGCACAAATAACCAACTACAAAAAATGAAAGAGAATTAATTACAAAGCAGATGTTTAAAAGGTAACAGAGTATATCTAAATTTTAATAAATATGAAAGCTTCAATGAAGCAGACACATTACTAGAGATATAAAACAATAAAGTTGATGCAAGAAAGAATAAAATATTTGAATGAAATTCTAACAAAAAAATGGAATGAGAAAATTTTTACACAAATCTTTATGAAGAAATTCCAGTCTCAAATGATGTAAACTAGGAGTTGCCTGGTTTAAATATGGCCTGCTGTCAGTTTTGTAAGTAAACACAACAACACTCATTCATATATGCATTGCCTATGCCTGCTGTCATGGTACAATAATGGAACTGAGGACCTGTAACAGAGACCATGTGGTTCACAGAGCCTAGAATACTTACTATCTACCCTTAGTGAAAAAGTTTGACAATCTTTTTGGCTTAAACAGTCAATTCTACTGAACAAAAAAGGCAGAAAAGATTCTACTCTGCCATTCATTTTCTTAAGTTAATATAAACTTGATAATAGCTCTCACAAAGACAATTTCAGAAAAAATTGAACTTAAATGAAAAGGCCTAAGTACAATGTTAGAAAACTGAATGCATCATTATGTGAAAATATAATACATCATCATCAATTTGGGTTTAACCGAGGGATTATAGATTGATTTAACATCAGAAAATCAATTATTGTATTTTATCACACTAACAGATTAGAGAAACTCATATTTCAGTGGATACAGAGAATGTATAATAAAATTCAGCAATCATTCATGACAAAAATTAAATCTTAAACTAGAAATAGAAGGGAAATCCTTTCATCTGATAAAGACTACCTAAAAACAAACCAAAACAAAAAACATGCACTCAATTTAATGGGAAAAGTTCAAAGTGACTCTTAAGATTAAGGCAAGGAATCCTACCGTCACCATTTCTGTTTATCATTTTACTCAATTTCCTAGCGAACTGAGTAAACCAACAAGAAGAAACGGAAGTAAAAGATTAGAAAAGAAACAAAACTGTTACCATATATACATATGACATGACTGCATGAAAATTAAACCTGGATGAAGGTGCAAAAGAATTCCCAGAATTAATAAGAGTTTGGCAAGGTTGCTAGATACAAAATAAATACACAAAAATCAAATGCATTCTTATACACCAGCAAGAAATTGTGGAACATGTAATTTTTTATTGCAGTAAAATGTACATAGCATAAACTTTACCATTTTAACCATTAAACACAGAGTTCAGTGGCATTAAGTATGCTGATAATGTTGTGACCACCAGTACCATTCATCTCCAGAATTTCTATTATCTCCCTAAATTGAAACTCCATGTCCATTAAATAGCAACTCCTCATTTCTTTCTGCCCTAGCCACTGATAACCACCATTCTAACTTTCCGTCTCTATGAATTTGACTAATCTAGCCACCTCATATATGTGGAGTCATACAGTATTTGTCCCTAGTGACTATCTTGTTTCACTTAGTAGAGTGCTTTCAAGGTTCATGTTATTTGCAGCCTATGTCAGAATTCCTCTTTTTTGAAGGCTGAATAATATTCCATTACATGGATATACTACATATTTTTTTATCCATTCATCAGTCAACAAACATTTGAGTTTTTCTACCTTTTGTCTGTTGTGAATAGTGTTGCTATAGATTTATATATATTAGTATATAAATATCTGTTCACATCTTTGCTTTCAATCCTTTTGGGTATATCCCAAGAAGTGGAATTGTTGTAAAGATAATATTCTAAAATGACATTTACAATAACATAAAAAATTAAGTACTTAGGAATAAATCTAATAGAAATGTGCCCATACACTGTAGAAAACCACATAGAAAAAAATGATAAAATTTTATGGAAGAGCAAAAAATATTTAAATAAATGGACATAAATATTATGTTCAAGAATCACAAGAACCAAGGTCATAAAGATGTCAATTCCTTCTAAATTCTCCAGCATGCTATGCAATATCAATGAAAATTCAACTTTTCTTGAGGATCTGGGACCTAATGAGAGGATTCTGATATTTACATGGAAGAGCAATGAGTCAAGGATCACCAAGATACCCCTGAAAAATAGCATGTCCATGTAGTGGGCGAGGAGTGTTTGGTAAAAGGTACCAAACACTGCTTAAAAGTTGTAGTAATTAAATCAGTATAGTGTTGGTATATAAATAAATCCACTAATGTAAAAGAAAGCTCAACAACAAACCTACGCAGATTTAGAGAATTTATTTTTTTTATTTTTTAATTTCTTAATGTTTATTTATTTGAGAGAGAGAGAGAGAGAGAGAGAGAGAGCGAGCACGCAGAGGAGGGGCAGAGAGAGAGAGAGAGGGAGACACAGAATCTGAAGCAGGCTCCAGGCTCTGAGTTGTCAGCACAGAGCCCGACGTGGGCCTCGAACTCACAAGTCCTGAGATTATGACCTGAGCTGAAGTTGGATGCTTAACCGACTGAGCCACACAGGCATCCCTAGAGACTTAATTTATAATAGAGTAGGTCCCTCAGATTACTGAGGAATGAACAGACTTTTCAATACACCGTGGTCATATAGATGCTTCACCAGATGGAGAAAAATAAGATTCAACCCTTATCTAACACTGTACAGAAAATTTAATTCTACATGGATTAGATAAATGTGAAAGATAAAACCAGGACACTTTTAAGAAAATAATATAGAATACCTTTAAGTACCTTTAGGGCTTCAGAGTAGAGGAAAAATTCTTAAAACAAGATACCAAAAAAAAAAATACAAACTATACAGGAACAGTTTGGTAAATTCAACTATTTTAAAATTAAGAACTTCTGTTCATCAAAAGACACCATAAATAAAAAAGAGAAGCTACAATCTAGCAAATGATTGGTACCATACATTACTCACAGAGGAGTGGTGATCAAGATATATAAAGTACTCTTCTAAGCATATAAGAAAATGTCCATCATCAATATAGAAACATGGATAAAAGATCCAAAGATGCAAGCTCAGAAACAAATGTCAGAATAAGCAAAAAAAAAAAAAAAAAAAAGTTAAAACCACAGTGAGGAAGACACACACACACACACACACACACACACACACACACACTATTCCATACTCATACCACTGGCAAAAAGTTAAGTCTGGCAGTGAGAGTATTGGTAAGAATGTAGAACAGTGGGGTGCCTAGGTGGCTCTGTCAGTTGAACATCCAACTCTTGATTTTGGCTCAGGTTCCCAGGGTTGTGGGATCAAGCCCCAAGTGTCAGGTTCTGCACTGAGTGTGGAGTCTGCTGAAGGATTCTCTCTCTCTCTCTCTCTCTCTCTCACCCCCCCTTCTACCCCTCTCCTCTGCTCCCACTCTCTCTCTAAAAGAAATAAACTGTAACATACTTACCAAACTAGTGAGAGTGGAAATTTGCATAATTCGTTTTGAAATTAACTTGTTATTATCCAATTATGTTCACTAGGTGTATACCCTCAGTCCCAGCATTTCTAATCCTAGGAAAAATTCAAGAATATGTGCCAGGGGACACATCAAAGAATAGTCCTATAGCACTATCTGTCTCAGCTCAAGACTGGAAACTACCTATCCTGTCCTTTGTCTACTGACAGAAAGGATATGTAAACTGTGGAACACTGAAACAATGGAATGCTGGACAGCAGTGAAAATGAACACATCATAATAGGTACATACAAGGACACAGTTGACTCTCAGGAACCAAGGAGCAGGAAAACTAACCCTCGGAGCTGACTCCATTTACTTTATATAAAGTTCAAAACAAGTAAAACAAAAATCATTGTTTAGTTTTAAAAAAATGTTTGCTGCAAGTGATTCATTGTAAGCATTCAAATAGCAAATCATTATTGACCATCAAGTATTTGGACCCTTGGATTATATAAAATTACTGCCAGTTTCTACCATGACTTTTTTTTCAAAAATTTTTTTCACATTTATTTATTTTGAGAGAGAGTGAGAGTGTGCAAAAGAATGAGGGAGAGGCAGAGAGAGAGAGTGAGGAAGAGACTCCCAAGCAGGCTCCGCACTGTCGGTGCAGAGCCCTACATGGGGCTCAATCCCACAGACTGTGAAATCATAACCTAAGCCGAAATCAAGAGTGGAATGCTTAACCAATTGAGTCACCCAAGCACCCCTCTACCGTGACTTCTTAATCACAGCCTAAAGAGTGTTACATTATTAGCAGTGACTTGTTAACATATTCTTCACAAGAGGATTTACATACCTGGATAAAGTTGTTCTGTCAAGGTTTTCAAAACAATGTGCTCCTTCTCGGCAGTCTTGCACTTATTTCTAACAATTAAGTTTAGGATTTATAAACAGTTCAAGGCCAATGAGAAGGATCAAAACACTCCATTTTACTGAAAATGTACTACTTTTTTATGTGATCCAAGTGGTCATGAATACAGGTAGAATCTATGTAGAATCACAGTGGAATGAAAAAAGCCCTAAGGTCTACCTATTGCATCAAATGGTGACGCAAAGTGGTCATGTTCTCATGACAAGTGTCCTGCTTCCCCTTAGTTATTCACAGAAATGTTTAGAGTGTGTTCTTTTAAAGGGATGAGAAACTCAAGAACCTAAGGAACTGAGGATTTTGACCATTCAATTCTTTTGAAACGATTCCTAGGAGATGCTGTAACACAGGAAAACATTCTTTGTTAGAAGAGAATCTAGTAGTTGGCTACTAGATTTCATCTAAGGGTTGGATTCATTTTTAAAGGTAGTTTATATGTCCTAGATGGCATTACCTGATTCTATACGGGCCTCTCTAATTTTAAAAACAATTTGATTTTAACAAAGACTTCATTTAAAAAATTTTTTTAATGTTTATTTATTTTTAGAGTTGAGGAAGGGCAGAGAGACAGAGAGAGAGAGAAAGAGACAGAGAGAGAATCCCAAGCAGCCTCCCACTGTCAGTGCGGAGCCTGATGTGGGGCTTGATCTCATGAACCGAACCGTGAGATCATGACCCAAGCCAAAGCCAAGGGTCGGACACTTAACCGACTAGGCCGACTAGGTGCACCAAAGACTTCTTAATAATAGGAAAGCAGGCTTATGGTATTAAGTGAAAAAGGCAAATATAATATCTAGTGTGATATCTACAGTACAATCTAGCTAAGTATGAGCACTACTACAGAAGGAAATGCAGAGAAATCAGGAGATAATATGTGAAAATGTTAACTGTGAAAAATGAAGGAATAATAGGTAAATTTTTTCCTACTGTATTTTCCAATTTTTCTATAATGGGCCCATAATATGATGATAAATAAAGAATATAAAAACAACTCACATAGTACCTGACACATAGTAGGAGCTCAATACATGGCAGGTTCTCTTACTATTATTATCCTGGTAAGATGTAAGAGTCGGTCCGGTCTAACGCCTCAAGAGTGAACCAAATCTCATCAATTTTTAAAAATATTTTAAAAATTTTATTTATTTTTTGATAGCGCAAGCAGGGGAAGGGCAGAGACAGAGGGAGACAGAGGATCTGAAGCGGGCTCTGCACTGACAAACTCACAAAGTGCAAGATCATGACCTGGGCTGAAGTTGGATGCTCAACTGACTGAGACACCCAGGTGCCCCAAAGCTCATCAATTTATAATAAGCTTCATTACAAGTCGCAGTCTATTAAGTGAGTCAACCCAGGGTGCCTGGGGGGGGGGCTCAGTTGGTTAAGCATCTGACTCTTGGTTTCGGCTCATCGTTCATGGGATGGAGCCCTGCGCTGCGTTGGGCTTGGCACTGATAGTGCATAGCCTGCTTGGGATTCTCAATCTCTCTCTCTCTCTCTCTCTCCCTGCCCCCCGCTCCTCCCCTGCTCATCTCTCTCTCTCTAAATAAATATTTAAAAATAAATAAATAAAAATAAATGAAGTCCACCTTGTTAAGAGTAGATAAGTTGAGTAGAAAAAATCTGTAGCATCATCCTTTCGCTGATGTTATTTAAGTCTAAATGGAGGTGATGTCTCTAGAAGATCATGCTCATTATCTCCCAGTTATCTTAAGAATGAAATGTGCCATGTGTCATTGATTTGGGACAGGCTGTGACAGAGTTGGGAGCAACAGTGACTTTCTCTTTCAGAGCTGGCTCACCGCTTTCTTTCAACCACAGCATAATTTGGCCTGGAGAAGCCCAGGTGATGTGGTGTATAGTAAACAGGTCTAGGAGGGAAATCGTGTGGCCTCAAGGTCTCACCGGTTACCATGTACGGAACTAATGAAGGAACGCAGAAATCCTAGCCTCCCCAAACACTTCCGAATCTATTTGTTTTCAAGCTGCATCACAACCAGTACCTGCTTAACCTTCAGAGGAACACTGAACAGAAAAAAGCCATATAACCATTGATTAGAATCACTTCTGTATTTGGTACATACATATATACACTAACACATTCTCCCCCTCCTTTGCTTTTTTTAAGGAAAACTGATTATGGAAACCTGGCTTAAGGCTGTAATTTTGTAGAAGATGCCAGCATAGTTGTTTTCAAGTTAAAAAAAAGTTGCACTCTTGTACTTAGAGACCTCTTGTTTTAATTTATGCAAAGCTTAAAACATTTTGTTAGGCCTGAGTGAGACCATCTGTGCAAGAAATAAAGGATGCCTAAGGGTAAAATAGGCAAGAATAGTAATGCTGAATGTGTGGAAGGCGGTAGGCAGCCTACGGGTTTTGCAACTACTGCTGTGACCTTTACTACTTCAGAGAAGAAACAAGGGTAATTTCCATATATTGGCTCCTCTAGAAAAAGCCCGGTATTCCTCCCCTCTTGCTCTTTCTTTTTCCCTCAATCCTTAATAAGAAGTTGGCAAAGCAGACCCTACCTACATGGAGAACCACAGCCAGTGCTGAGAAGCAAGGAATGTAGGAAGAAATTAACTGAGCTATGTATACCGTATGTCAGGCACTTTGCAGAAGGTGTTCGTATTTTTTTTAAGTTTATACACTTATTTAATTAGAGAGAGAGAGAGAGAGAGAGAATCCCAAGCAGGCTCAACCCTCAGGTCTGAGCCAATGCAGGTCTCAATGTCATAACCATGAGATCAAGACCTAAGCCAAAATCAAGAGACGGACACTTAACCCACTAAGCCACCCAGGCACCCCAGAGGGTGTTCATATTTAATTTTAATTGTTTAATTATAATCAACGTAAAAATGTTATCTGTTCTCTCCAAAAAAAGGAGTATACGGTCCAAGAGAAATTACAGACAGAAGAGGGTAGGTACACGTGGAAGAAGGCAGAGATGGAAATAGAGGAGAGAGGAAGCCAAAGATGGAATGAATGGCCTCTGACTATCATAGATTGATAGTCCCTGGCAACTGTCCAGTATCGACTGGATGACCACTTACATGGGACCGAGTTTGGGAGGGTGGGTCAGAGGTTTTGCATTTTTCCCACTCACAGGATCTGCTCTACGCAGTATGGTGGCTCACAGTGTGGTGACAAGGCACTGACACCATCTGCGAAGGAAGTCAGGTTATCTGTGTCTGGTCACCGCAACCAAAAGACACTTGAAGGAACTGCACCTACACCGTGTCTGTTCAGGCCCCCCTCCTTAATGCCAACCTTGGAAGACGGGGAGGCATCTGCACTTGCTGCGCTACACTGTCCCTCTGGACCAACACACCTAAAGAATGAGGGCTGCATCCTATCCAAACCGAACAAGTCGCTGTGACCGCAGGAAAACAGGATGCCTCCGGCAGGCTTCCTTCAGCTTCCGCTAAATGCCCCAAACATCCTACACGGAAGTTTTCCTCCCCCCAGCAACTCTGGCACCTCCAAGGCCAGCACTGGTTTAACGCAGGTGTGTTCCAACAGCCATTCTCTGTAAATCAAAGCTTTTTTTTTCAAAGACAGCAACATTACTCTTTAAAACGATGCCTTTTTTCCTACAACTCTGAAATTAACATTACAAAGGCCTGACCTTACGTGCATTAAGTATTCCCCGAAGAAGCACAAGAATATTTTGTGAGTTTGTTCATATTGCATTTCTTTCTTTTGATTACCTTTGGGACTTATTAAGGAATCCATGCTTCTCCCCCCTCCCATTTTTCTTACAGGGGTCCCACAGGGGCTGGGGATGAAGGAATGGAGAGAGAACCCAAACCTAGGGTGTAATAGTCACATCAAAGCCAGAAAGACTTTTATTTACCGAAAGAAAGGTTTAAAAAAACTTCAAAAAAGTAATAAGCACTTTTATCTGGGGGTTATATTTTACAGAACATTTATATATAGCTACAGTGTATGGCTAAAAATATGATCTTTTATATTGAACCTCTTAGGGCATAGAATTAACTTTAAAACAAAGTAAAGTGCATCATGTTAAAACACTGAATGTCCTAAAAAATCAAAATGATCTGTGTTATTTTCCTCATTATACACCTTTATTCTCTTATTGTGGTGCTGTTGTAATGAAACTCTTATTTTTTATTGTAACATTATAGAGACTTAAGCAAACAGGATAAAACTAGTCACAATTCCATGAGCTAAAAAAGCTAGCCACTGTGAATGTTTTGATATGTCTTTCCAGTGTTTCTTTCCAGTGTTTTCAATGCATTTCAGTATTTATTTTCTTAAATTATCATGTTGTACATACTATGTAAAACCAGAGGGTCATATGTTCAATACCAAAAATGAAAGCAAGTCTTGAGTACATAAACCAAGTATAGACTACAGATGGAGACACAAAGGTCCGAAGCTAACTTCAAGAAGGTTAGTTTGTGGAATGACATCAGTAACACTGGATGGGAGGAGGAAGGAAGCACAGCAAGAGTCCTCAGGCCTCGTTCCGTATTTAATTCACTCCGTCTGCCCCCAAGATTATAAGTACACTGCCATCATTTATCTAGTGCCTTCCATATGCCAGGCACATGACAAAATCCTCCTGGAAATCATACGACATAACTATTATTAAATACTATTTTACAATCAAGGAAACTCAGACTCCGAAAGTTAAGAAACTCTCCCAAAGAATGGAAGGGTGGCTCGGGGACTATTCACAGCCAGATGTGTCTGACATCAAAGTCATTGCTACTAGTTAACAGGTGCCATCAATTGTTTCCCAGGGTCTGGAAGATGCACCCTAGTGAACCCAGCTGTGTTGCATTAAATCTCCTTCTCTGGCCGAGCACCTGTACTCCTTGGTTGCTGTGGCTGGGAGATTCTGGCTGCTAGTCAGGCCAGACCGCTCAGGCAGCCTCTATGAACTTACACCAGTCCCCAGTCATCTCTTCCTTATTCTGCACTTACAGCTCTGATTATACTGTTCAGTGATTCATTAATCCCATCCAGCCCAATGATCCCTTACCTACCACCGTTCAAGTCACAGCATTAACATTCACATGATTCTGTCCTACTTTCCCAACTATATGTAAATGCAGACAGCAGAGACCGGGCCTCCAACTTCTCAGTTTCTCCTCCATTTGTGAGTACCTGGCCATATAGATGGTAGATGCTCAATAAACACAATTGACTACTCAAGAATCCCAAAGTGGTATGGTTCATGGAATGGACCTTTCCATCACCCCTAAGAATTATATCTTGGGGCTGGTTCCTTTTTTTTTTTTTTTAACGTTTATTGATTTTGAGAGAGAGGGAGAGCGACAGCGTGGGTGTTTTTGTATGTGCTTGCGTGCGTGTGAGCGGGAAAGGGGCAGAGAGAGGGGAGAGAATCCCAAGCAGGCTCCATGCTGGCAGCACAGAGCCCAACACAGGGCTTGATCCCACGAAGTGTGAGATCATGACTTGAGCCAAAGTCAAGAGTTGGGCACCCAACCAACTGAGCCAGCCAGATGCCCCAGGGCTAGTTCTTTATAATCTTGGTTTTTTACACTACAGAAGAGAATTGAAACATAATGTTCTCAAGAAACAAATTAGGAACCAGAGTAGATACCAGGGCCTGGCAAAAGGTGCAGTTAGTGAGTCCTGGTGGATGAGTTTATCTGGATTGTGGCCTGCCCAGAGCCTGGGGGCTGGAGAAGACACTGGAGGAGGAGGGAGGAAGAAAGTCTGTGGAAAACTGAGGGGAGACTGATGACTGAGGAGATTCCTGAAATTCAGAGAAAGGTCACCACGTCAGATTCTGTATCTACCATACGGGTAACGCCTCCCTCCTGCCAAGTGACCTCACAACCAACAAGAGCTCTATTCTTAAAAAAATTTTTTTTTCAACGTTTTTTATTTTTGGGACAGAGAGAGACAGAGCATGAACGGGGGAGGGGCAGAGAGAGAGGGAGACACAGAATCAGAAACAGGCTCCAGGCTCCGAGCCATCCGCCCAGAGCCTGACGCGGGGCTCGAACTAAAACGGACCGCGAGATTGTGACCTGGCTGAAGTCTGACGCTTAACCGACTGCGCCACCCAGGCGCCCCAGGAGCTCTATTCTTGAAAGCACGTCCTTCATTAGGGGTTTATCAAAGAAGCACGTGTGCATGCGTACCCGCGTACATGGGCACCCCCAGGCACCCCCAGGCACATACACACTCCCACCTTCCTGATGTCCCTCCACGAACACCTTGGTCTCTGCAGCTTAGAAAGCCGTATAAATAAGGAAGAAGGTGTGTGAGAGAAGAACTGAGAAGGAACATGACAATTTGTGCTTACTCATGACACGCCCCCAATTTTAACTCTCTCCCGAGGTTTAAAAACAAAACAAAACAAAAACGAGGAAGGAGAGGTCGTCTACTGACTTAAAACGCAAGCACGTGTGCTGCAGACCGACAGAAGCCTGCTGCGAGAGTCCGGCTCCTTGGACCTTGGACGGGAAAGAGTAGGGCTGGTGAGGGGGGTTGGGCTGGGTCAGGCAGAGGAACGGAAATGAGGTGGGAGAAGCCGGCCTGACCAAGGCCCAGAGGGGCGGCCACAGGGAAGACGCGCAGGCACCGTGGGAGGGGGCGGCGCTGGCCACGGCCGCCTGGCAAGGCCGTGACAACCACGCCAAGGTGGATGGCCCGGAAACCCCCCCTGCTCGCAGGGCCTGCTCGAGACATAATGAAACGCAATCCTGTTGGGGGCGGCCCCTGGGTAACATTTTCACTTCTACATTCCATTTTCAGTTTAGGTCGAGATTTTTAAGAAGACGGCAAGCAGCACTCAAGTCCCAGGTGACAAGATCTGCTCAGATTTAGTCTTTGAATGTTGCAAATTAAATTCCCTCATCAGGCCTCTAATCACTCTTACCAGATGGGGCTTGTGCTCAATTTTGGATCCACAGGAAATTTAATGGTTATTGTTTCTGTTTAAATAGGAGATTATTGCATTTTAATAAGTTCTCTTTGGGACTTGCAGCAACAATAGAGCACTATGAATTACTGTAGATAGCTGTTACTGCATGCTGGGGAAAAATCAAGTTACTAAGTGTGACAAGTTGCTTTTTCTTCCCTTCCAGCAATCGCTCCGAGTGTATTTACCACCAAATTAAGTATGTGCCGAGGGGATAATATTTTTATCCTGCCGAGGGGGAGAAGGAGCTTGTCTGTGGATTTTCATTAAAATGACACATCTGTTCAGCAATTTCACAAAGTAATTCTGCTGAAAGTTTTATCAGCTAATTTTAATTATTCACTCCAGTGGGTTGAATACAGGATTCATCATGTTGAATTAATACATTTGACGGGAATTTCACAAAGAGGGGGAGAAAAAGCAATCAACAAATTGAATTGTCATGCAATATGGATTAAATTGAGATTCTTTAATTAGGATAAGCCTGAGATTTGGTATTTTGAAGGTATTAGAAAGCTTAGCAATACAGTGGTAAAGATTAAGAAAATGCAATTAAATATTACACTTTGGACACGGCCAGGATATCATGTGAGCAGAAGAGTCCTCCTTTTAGCAGAATGGTTAATAGTGTCAGTTTCTAGAACTGTTCAGTAGAGGAACTGTAGCCAGGCCAATGAGAGACAGCTGCTGTTTGTTTACCAGAGATGAATTCAAAGGTAATTGTGTTTTAGAAGACTGAAAGCTGACTCCCCAATTTAAACCACAATGAGATGAATTGGGGAAATGACAATAGACAAATAACCAGGAGACATAGGTTTAAGTTCTAGCTCTGCAATCACTCCTTGTGTGACCTTGAAAAATGCAAATGTGGTTACAGAGCACCTGTTACATGCAGACTCTCTGTTAGGCAGAGAGTCTTGTCCTAAAAGTGATCAAGATAGTCCCCGCCCCAAAGAGGCCTAGAGTCTTGGGCAAGACCCTCCCTGGGCCTCAGTCTTTGGTCTAAATAACAAATGGGTGGGACCTCACGGGCTCTAAGTGTCCACTATTTCTGAAATTCTGTACTCGTAACTAGAAAATAATTGTATTGAGCTTACAGTATGGAGGAAGTAGGAGTTAAGAGCAGGAAACATGGAGTAAACGTTAGTACTCTCTAGGCCTCCTTTTCCACATCTGCTGGTCCAAGGGGTGGGTCTGCACGCACAGCTGCCGGCAGTGCCCTCTGCCAGTGGAGGAGGACATGGGGGGAAGAAGCGTGGTGTATGCTGGACAAAGAAAATAGCAGCGTGAGTAGAGTTACAGCCAGTGAATGCATTAAAAAGTGCACTGCTGTAAACATCAGGTGAGCCCCGAGGCTTGCCAAACCTTGTTTATGCTTGTAAAACCAAACAGAAGCTGAAAGCGGAAGGAGAGGAAAACTTTCATTGAGGGCACAAACTGCTTGCCGAGGTAGAGAATACAGTCGCTGCTCTGAAGCAAACAGCCCGAGATTCATTTCTGCTTCATTCCGGAAAACTGCAACACACACGGAGAGATCGGGATCACAAGCCTCATAATAAGCATCTATGAGAAAGTGCGTACCTTTTATTGGGAAGACAGTGTTAACCTAACTTTCTAAAGAGGGTGAAAATTGCTCTTCAGTTCCAAAAAAAATGTTCCCTCACCGACCGCCACAAGTACAGTGGGCCACATTCGCTCACCAGTGAAACCGCACAAGCTGCCATGTTCCTGTAACAATGACAAATACTGCACAGTCTCATTACAGATATGAACAAAGGGTATTGTGGTTTTGAAAACCAAGAGGAAAACAGCAAAACTATAAATTCAATTTCTAGTAATAAGCCCACCCTTTAACATTTCCTAGCACTTTTTATAATCTATGCCCAGTCAACAATTATTTATTGAGCATCACTGTACTACACATTACTCTGGATACTGGGGATAACGTACTGAATATGGCACAAACCTTGCCTCCATGGGCCTTGCACTCTAGGTCTGGGTTGGTGGCAAAGAATATGAACTGTAATGTCAAATAGTGACAACTGCTATGAAAAACTGGAGCAAGGAACAGAGAGTAATACGGACGGGATGGGTTTATACAGGGTAGTCAGGGCCCCTCTAAAGTTATTACATCTGAGTAGAAGCCCGTATGAAGTGATTCTCAACATATTTTCCCACTTTATATTTTGTTTTCTCTACTGTATTGTGGCTTGGCTCCCAGGGCAACATCATGGTGTGGTAGAAGGAGCACACGGTATGCCCTGTTATCTCCCGAGAAGTAATGATCACCTTGAGCCTCAGTTTCTACGCCTAAAAAGAGGGTCATTAGGAGGATTCAAGGAGATAACGTAAATGAAGTACCCAGAACAGGGAATGAAGCAGATACATGTACTACCTACTTCTCCCTTTCTTTCATTCTTCCAGATAATCCTTTATTTAAAATACAATAATACGAGGGCAAGGAAGATTCTTAGAGATTATGTAAGTTCGATGTCTTCAATTGACTGATGGAAAAAATAAAAGGTCTCAGAGATGAAGCAAAAAACTCGAATACTCATCTCATCAGACAGACTTTCTATCAAGAGTTCTATCTGTCCCTCTTGTGTTTTCCAATTTTTTTTTTTTACTTCTGAAATCTTTTTTCAGATGAAAGCTTATCAAGTAGCACAATGTAAAAAAGCAAAAAAATAAGAAGCAGCTGAGCTTCTCAACCCCCTGAGGAGAAAGAATAAACAAATGGCCTTAGTGAGGATGAAAGGCAGAGCCACCAGGGAAGAAAAGTTACAGTATTTCCTTGAAGGAAAAAGACACCAATTACTGAAATTCCCAAGCAGGCCATGGGCACCTGGGTGGCTCAGGTCCTTAAGCATCTGACTCTTGATTTTGGCTCAGGTTGTGATCTCGCTGGTTCATGGGTTTGAGCCCCAAGTCGGGCTCTGCGCTGACAGCGTGGAGCCCGCTTGGGATTCTCTCTCCAGCTCTCTCTGCCTCTCCCCTGCTCATGCTCTCTAAATAAATAAATAAACATTTTTCAAAATGTAAAAAAAAAAAAGAAGAAGAAGAAGAAAAGAAATTCCTAAGCAGGTCCAAGAGCTCTCTCCTCTGTCACCTGAATTATAAAATCAAAAACATATTAAAGATAATTCACGGATAGTTAATCCATCCCATTCCCTTCTTTGTGGTCATTAGATGTTCAGTTTTTTGTTTTTCTTTCTTTCCCTTATTTCAAGTTCTTTTCTTGCAATTGCTACTGGCGTCCTATTTGTTTCTTTTTTGCTTTTCTCTCTAACACGTATGACAGTTCAGCCACCCTCCTTGCTAACCTCTGCTTGTTCTCGCTGAGAAAGATCATTATTGTAATAGTCACATTAAGTTCTGTTAGAATTAGGAAAAGGAGTCTGTACTGTACTCTGAGCAGTAAGCATCTCCAAATCACCAAAGATTTGGCGTTTCCAATCAAACTCCAAACAAAGAAGAGTGAAGACAGTTAGCCCCCCTCAGCATGATCAGCAGAATGTCTACCAAGTACTTCCTGTGTGTAGGCACCATGCTAAACACCTACCACTCATGCAATCAGCAAACACTTAATGGATCCTACCATGCGTCAGTTTCTCCGCAGGTGATGGAAGGAATCATGACGAGATGGGGTGGGCATCCTATCCTGCTTTCGTGTCGAGAAACTAGAGCATCCATCTAAAATATAGACGAGTTTTTGCTCCTAAGTAACAATAAAAGGTGGCACAGGTAAGATTAAATGAATGACAGGGACACAACCTGTGAGTCCCTCCTGCTAGGACACAACTGATAAGTGTTCAGAAAGCTTCAAACAGCTTTACGTGTCCACAAACCTGCCCAATACACAGGCTGTTTTGCTCCAGATCATGGGCACACTAAACCTTTATAATTGGTGGATTTTTAGGAAAGCCTTTCAACCAGTAATGTTAAGCTAATGAACCTTTAATGTGAATATTTTCTGCAACCATGAGGAGAGAGAACCACATACGCACTTTCCCAGCGTGGGCACATGACCATCACTCTGGGGACGTGAGCTGCCCTGTCGCGGGGCAGCGAGGAGATGCACAGCCTCCACCCCTTGTTCCTTCCAAATATCCTCCATGAGGATCAGCATTCCAGGTGTGAAGCTCTCTGGTCAGGTAGCACACCTACCATGGTATCTCTATGAAGGGGTCGCATGTTTCAGAACTTTAGCAGAACACCGTTCAAAGGGCCAGCACCCATCAGGTCAAGTAGCAAACATGAATAAATCTAAGTGAGCCTGAGTTATTGAATGCAAGCACGAAGTTACAAGCAGCTGAAAGAGCAGGGCTGACTTTAGGATCAGAGAGAGAAACAGTAACATAGGCTATTTCCTCATTTCTAAACTGTTGATTAAAAATGCCACAGGACTGTTAACAGCAAATGAAAAAGTACACACGTAAGTAATGAGCACAAGTATCTAGTACATATGTAAACATTCAGTAAATGTACCTATTGTTACTACAATTCTTACTAGCTAGAGGAGTGAGGGAGTGTAAAAGAAGACAGAGATCTCACAGTGAGAATGAAACACTTGAAAAAAAGAAGAAAGTGTTTCCATAAAGAAGTAGACAGAGGGGCGCCTGGGTGGCTCAGTTGGTTGAGCGTCCGACTTCACCTCAGGTCACGATCTCGTGGTCTGTGAGTTCGAGCCCCGCATCGGGCTCTGGGCTGATGGCTCAGAGCCTGGAGCCTACTTCCGATTCTGTCTCCCTCTCTCTCTGCCCCTCCCCCGTTCATGCTCTGTCTCTCTCTGTCTCAAAAATCAATAAATGTTAAAAAAAAAACTAAAAAAAAAAAAGTAGACAGAAATATGAACAACATTCAAGAAACACCAGTGCTAGGGCACCTGGGTGGCTTAGTTGGTTAGGCAACTGACTTTGGCTCAGGTCGTGATCTCATGGTTGGTGAGTTCAGAGCCTCATGTCAGGCTCTCCACTCTCAGTGCAGAGCCCGCTCTGTCTCTCTCTCTCTTCCCCTCCCCAGCTCATGCTCTCTGTCAAAAATAAACTAACATTTAAAAAAAGAAAGAAAGAAATACCAGTGCTAGAAAAATAAAATAATCCCAACACCTGAAAAGTCTTAACATGTGCTCTATCCATGCAGTATCCATTCCGGGGTTTAAACATTTATAATATAGACTGCAGTAATTAATATGCTATATGTTCACTAACATGTATCAGTTACCCTGTAAGAACAGCCAAGGTATCGGAAAAACACATCCTACTGAAAGCACATATACCAATGGCTTCTGACTGATAAATGTGACTTCAATGCTCACACGCTGGCTAGAATTTCTATCAGTAAAACCATAACATTACATGACGGAATTCAGTTGTGAAGACTAGAGACCATGAGCCTGGTTTTCTCTTCTTGTTTGAACACTACAAAATTGCAACTATCCTCCTCCACCTACCCCCCACTGTGCCCCCATCATGATCTACTTTGTGGACAGTGGCCCCGTTTTGACAATCAGGTAAGAAGAAGCAGAAAACACTAACTACATATTCCCTGCTCCAGTAAAGCTGGTATAGGGCTAAAATGCCACTTATTTCATGCTTGATTTGTTAGTTCAAGCCTGCTGGATTCTGAGCATCCCTTTCCTGGCCATTGGGAACAGCCTTGGTGACTCTTACTGTCTGTCTCCTCACAGCCTAAGGCTTGATTAGGTTTAGTGTCAAAAAAGACAGGAAAGAGGGGCGCCTGGGTGGCTCAGTCAATTGAGTGTCCAATTCTTGATTTTGGCTCAGGTCATGATCCCAGGGTCATGGGATCGAGCCCCATGTTGGGCTCCACAATGAGCATAGAGCCTGCTTAAAATTCTCTATCGCTCATTCTCTCTCTCTCAAAAAAAAAAAAAAAAAAGAGAAGAAAATAAAAAACTACCCTAAATTAGACCCTTGTTTGTGTGAAGGCAGATGAAAGGTATACCACTATTAATGCGAAAACACACATCAGATAAAAGCCAAAGGATCAGGTCAAACTCAGCAAATGTATCTGCCTACAATTCTGTCTTAAACTCAGCAGACCTGGAGTCATAGGCACAATTATTTGGGATCCACCAAGCATTTCCTTTCCCTCCTAGCTTCCTTGTGCCCTTCACAGCTTATATGACCCATCAGAAGTCTCAACAGTTTTTGAGAAGAAAAGCCACCACCCAGTGAAGAAAGTAGACACTTCCTGTACCTGTCACTTTCCTCAGGGAAACACATTTCCAAATGCTGCATGGAGTAAAGGTCCCAGGACACAGAGAGACTGGTATATACTTGCACAAGCATTAGTGCACGGGTGTTAGTGCACATGGGAGGGAGGGCAGAAAAGAGGTGGAAAAGCATAACACCAAAGGTCATATAAAGGGAGATTCAGTTCTTTAAGCTAAATGCAGAAGGTCACATGGTTTCCTCTATCTCCAAAACTACAGTTTCCTCCAACCCAATATAAAATATGGGAAAAAATTATTCAAATGCATGTTTAAGAGTCCAATACTCCTCTAGTAATTCCTGCTTTAAGCCTACTAAAAAAGTACTACTACTGATACGCGAATCTTGTGATGTCAATGCAAAATGTAAAGGGGTTGAAAAAGCAACATATTTTGTTTAAACTTGGACTAGTTAAAGATTATTTTTTAGGGGTGCCTGGGTGGCTCAGTCGGTTATGCGTCCAATTTTGGCTAAGGTCACGATCTCATGGCTCATGGGCTCAAGCCCTGTGTAGGGCTCTGTGCTGACAGCTCCGAGCCTGGAACCTGCTTTGGATTCTGTGTCTCCCTCTTTCTCTGCCCCTCCCCCACTCATTCTTTCTCTCTCTCTGTCTCTCTCTCTCTCGCCCCCCCTCAGAAGTGAATAAACATTAAAAAATATTATTTTTAAAAACTTATGATTCTGTAATTTTTCTTAAAAAATGAAAACAAACATTTATTGAGCACCAAGTACTACCTGTGTGGTCATGATTCATTATTAAAGACAGCCTTTGGACTAACATTTTTTTAACGTTTGTTTATTCTTGTGAAAAATAGAGACAGAATGTGAGCAGGGGAGGGGCAGAGACAGAGACAGGGAGACACAGAATCTGAAGCAGGCTCCAGGCTCTGAGCTGATAGCACAGAGCCCAACACAGGGCTCGAACCCACGAACTGTGAAATCATGACCCGAGCTGACGTTAGACACTCAACCAACTGAGCCACCCAGGCGTCCCTGGACTAACAGTTTTTGAATGTCACTATGTTTACTTTATACCCACCTGAAAACATACTGTAAAAATTCTAATGACATTTATGATGACAGTGATAAAATCAAGAAAAAATACTTGATATAATGCTCACCTTAAGAAAGCAAGAGCCAAAATTACACATTTTTGTACTGTTTGAACATGTTAAAAATATACATTTATGCTCACAAAAATACATGTTCATAGCAGCTTTATTAATAATAGCACAAACTGGAAACAACCCAAAATGTCTACCAGTAAGAAACTTGTGGCTTATTCACAAATATTACACAGCAATTAAAAAAACGAATCCCTGTTATGCCCTAAAAACATGGATGAATCTCAGAAGATGTCATGATGGATGAAAGAAGCCAGAAACAGAAGAGTAAATACTGTAAAATGTCATTCATGTGCAGTGTAAGGACAGGAAAAATTCACATAAAATGAGAGAAGTCAGAAGAGCAGTTAACTCTGGGATGGGGGTAGAGACTAGGAAAGGAAGGAAGCTGCAGAGGTGCTGACATGTTCTATGTCATCTTCTGGGTGACGATGACAAGGGTGTTTTCATATGTAATGAGCCATCAAGCTGTAAACTTAAGACTGGTGTCTTAGCCCATTTGGGCTGTTACATAAAACATCACAGAGTGAGTGGATTATAAACAGCAGAAATTTATCACACACAGTTCTGCAGGCTGGGAGTCCAAGATCAGGGTGCCAACATGATTTGTAGTGAGGGTCCTTGTCCACGTTGGAGACAGCTGATCTCTCACTGTGTCCTCCTGGTGGAAGGAGTGAATGAGCTCTGTGGGATCTCTTTTATAAGAGCATTAATGCCATTCATGACAGCTCCACACTCATGACCTACTCACCACGCAAAGGCCTCACTTCCTAATACACTCCCGTTGGGCATTAGAGTTCCAATATCTGAATTTGCAGGAAACACAAACATTCAGACCATGGCAATTAGTGTACTTTGAGGCATGTAAGCTTTAAAACAACAACAAAAACTCAAGAGAGCAGAATTTCTGGAATGGCTGAGTGAGGAGCCTGTCAAACCCTCATCATCACAAAAAGAAACAACAAAACTGGACAAAACTGTCAAAAACAACCTTTAAGGACATTTTAAGTTGACATAAAATTGAAATATAACAAATTGAGAAGTGTTCATTCAATAAAGTTACTGAGCCTCAGTTAAAACAGTGGGATTCTGTACGCTTTAGCCTGGTGCTACCCCCATGCCCCACCCTGTCCCAATGGGGTGGAAGTACTGTCAGGTACGCAAGCTGTGGGGTCAAGGTTCTGCTGCTTCAGGACTGATTTTATTTGGAGAAAAACATGGAATATTCTATGCCCAGGGTGTTAAAAAAAAAAAAGAAAGAAAAAAAAACCCACTAGTGATCTCAGCAAATAATCAGGGAAGGACAACATTGCAGCTCTCCTGAAATCATTCCTAATTAAAGCAAGGAACAAACTGGCAGGCCAGCTGGAAAATTAATAGGGAGACCCATGGAATGAAAGAGAGCCTTGATAAGATCCTACTTCTGTCTGATGGTGTGGAAAATGATGCACATACTCAGGAGTGACTGGAGAAAGTTGTAGCAAACTACTTACTCCTGCTGAGCAGGAGACCTTACAAACACAGAAGGTAGAATTTAAGGCAGATCTGTAAATTGGCTGAACTGTGATTCATTTTCCAAACTGTACATGGATCCATCAGAAAAAGATAAAAGACTTTGTGATTCAGTGGCTCAAAGAATTGAGCTCAAAGTGCTCAAACAAACTCAGACCAGTCTTCTGCTAAGCACAAAGCTATTTGACCCTAGATGATTTCTAGGAAGGTAGACTTTAATGGGGGTGAGGAGTGGGCAGTACAGGAGGACAACATAGAGACATCAGTGGTCACACAGTATGGAGGAAACATGCTGTACAGAAAGTAGTACACATAAGAAACTAAAAATACAAATAAAACCAGGAATAACCACCACAGAGCTGCTACAATATATTATCTAAAATGTATAATCTTCAGCTGAAAGTTATGAGACATATTACAAAAATTAAAAATGGACCTAGACACAAGAAAAAAAGCAGTTAATGGAAACTATCTCTGAGGAGGCCGAGATGTTGGACGCAGCAGATAAGAACTTCAAAGCAGCTATCTAAATATGTTCAAAGACTTTTACAAAACATTTAGGTAAAGTACGATGTCATGATTCATCATATAGAGAATATCAATAAAGAGAGAGAAATTATAAAAAGGAACAAAGTTCACTAGGATGAAAGGAAATGACAACAGTCAGTAACTCTAATCCTCACGAAGCAATAAAGGACATGGGTAAAGTTAATTATGTAGGTAAGTATCAGAGACTAAGCATAAATTTTGTCTTTTCTTCTCTGAGATCATTTAGAAGACAACTGCATAAAAGAGTAATTATAAAATTGTATCATAAGCCATATATCATGTATATGTATATATACATATAATACTATGTATAGTATATAAACATATAATAATAATAGTAGTAGTAGCAGCAGCAGCAGGACAAAGGAAGGAGGGAGATAACAGAGCTACAGTGGACTAAACAAATTATAGCAGGTAAAGGCTCAAACACATATAAAGAAATGAAGAGCAATGGAAATAGTATATATGCTTACATATATATATTTTAAATTCATAAATATATTTTTATCTTTTCTTAACTTCTTTGAAAGACAGAGGTTGCCTGAAAAAATAACTCAAACACTGTATACTGGGGTGCCCAGGTGGCTCAGTCAGTTAAGTGTCCAATTTGATTTTAGCTCAGGTCATGATCTCACGGTTCGTGAGTTCAAGCCCTGCATCAGGCTCTGCACTGATGATGCAGAGTCTGCTTGGGATTCTCTCCCTCCTCTCTCTGCCCCTCCCCTACTAGCACTCACTCTCTCTCAAAATAAATAAATAAACATTTAAAAAAACACTGTATTGTTGGGCTTGTAAGATATATGGATGTAATATATATGGTAATAACAGCACAAAGGAGGGTGACATGGACCTATGTTGAGGTAAAGTTTGTAAATGTTACTGCAATTAAGTTAGTGTTAAACTGAAATAGATTGTATGAAGGTACGATATACACTTTCAACTCGAGAGCAACTACTTTGAAAATTACTATAGATATATGGCAAAACCAAAGAAATTAAAGTGATACACTAAAAAACATCTATTTACTACATAATAGGCAGCAAAGAACAGGCGAAAAAAACAAAATGAGGCAAATATCAAAATGGAGACATAAATCCAACAATATCAATGATAACATTAAATATGAATGGATTAAAAACTCAATGAAAGGAAGAGATTGTTAGACTGGATGGGAAAAAAAATCCAAGTATGGGGTGCCTGGCTGGCTCAGTTGGAGAAGCATCCAACTCTTGATCTCAGGGTTGTGAGTTTGAGCCCCACACTGGGTGTAGAGATTACTTGAATAAATTACTTGAATGAATTACTTGAATAAATAAAACTTAAAAATTTTTTTTTATAAATCTAAGCATATGCTGTGTATGAGAAGCACACTTTAGATTCAAATACAAATATAAATTGAAAGAAAAATGGTTAAAAATACAAAGCAAACAATAAACATAAAGAAGATGAAGAGAGTATACTATCAAACAAAACAGAGTTTAAATTAAAGTTGTTACTAGAGGGGCGCCTGGGTGGCTCTGTTGTTAAGCATCCAACTTAGGCTCAGGTCATGATCTCATGGCTCATGGGTTCAAGCCCTGTGTTGGGCTCTGTGCTGACAGCTCAGAGTCTGGAGCCTGCTTTGGATTCTGTCTCCCTCTCTCTTTGCCCCTGCCCACTCACGCTCTGTCTCTCCCTCTCTCAAAAATAAACAAATGTTGAAAATAAATAAATAAATTATTACTAGAGACAAAGAGGGACATTTTACAATGATAGAAGAACGCATCAAGAGATTTAACGACTGTACACATATACACACCTAACAACAAAACCCCAAGATACATGGAGCAAAAACTGACAGAAGTGAAGAGAAAAATAAACAATCCAACAATACTAGCTGGAGACTTCAATGTCCATTCTAAATACGGAAAAAGAGCTAGCCAGAAAAATCAGAACTAAAATTCGATATTTCTATATATGTTTTCTGTATTTCTGAACAAAAGAAAATTTGGGAAGTCTACAAATATTTTGAGACAAATCAACACACTTCTAAATATCCCATGGGCCAGAGAAGATATCACATAGGAAATTTAGGAATATTTTAGGTCGAATGAAAATAAAAACACAATATATCAAAATTTATGGGCTTCAGCTAAAGTGGTGCTATCAACACTTGCGCAAGAAAAGAAGATCAAACTGAGAACAGAAGCTTCCATCTTAAGAAACTAGAGAATGAGGACAGGGTCGGGGGAGATGCAAATGTTCTAATACTGGATAATGGGGATGGTTATACAACTCTGTAAATTTATTAAAACTCATTTAATTATACATTTAACATGGGTAGATTTTATGGCATAGACATTATAATTCAATAAAGGCACTTTTTTGATGAATGACCTTTTATTTAATTTATATTTTTTATTTGAATAGAGTTGACACAAAATATTAACATTAGTTTCAGGTGCACAACATAGTAATTTAACTTCTCTGTTACGCTCATCGCGAGGTTTTTGTTTGTTTTATTAGTGCATGAATAAAATGACTGGAAAACGGCCATCTAGTTAACTTCCTGCCTCAAGACAAGAATGCCACTAATTCACACACAAAAATGGGATTTTTATACACACTCTTTTGAGATGTCTTAATGGTGATAAAAATCCCAGGAAGCCACCTTTATCCCAATTCCTTTTAGCTTACTCCCTTAAGAGTCTTCTTGAAGCATCTATTCACTTTAGGAATTTCTTCCTGGAAGCTAATGGCAATCAGCTTTGCCACAATTTAAGTTCATTTTGACACAATGGATATTCTGAGACGTGTGTTCCCTTCCGACTTGTACCACCTACAGCACCACGCAACATTCGGCATACCTGTCTTCATGCGTACAATGCGGAAAAGGATGCTGTTGCAAGGACTGAGGGATTCCATGCATAAAACATGCTTAGAACAGTACTCAGTGCATAATAAGCATTTACCAAGCCTTGTTATGAGGAAAGGAAGAAGGTAAAATTCCTTTGAAGGAAAGAGGTGACAGCAAGGTGACTAAGCCAAGTTTTCCACGTCTGCATTCCTTCGTGAACGAAGTTGGGTTATTTGAAGTGAACTGAATGCAAAAGAAAAGCTGGTAAGGAAATAATTTATGACATGTAATTTTTCAAAGGGGTGGGCAAGCCTCTGCAGGATTCGGTTCCGTGTTGAACAATAGCTTATACTCATACAAACAACAGAATAGCTTTTAATAGATGACATAAATGTTCAGCCATGTCATGGATGAATAGACATTTACATGTTCAATTGAATAAACTGGCTGCTTTGCTTTGATTAGTCCTACTTGAGTTAATTAAAATATTTCCATTTCTTCTAGCATTCATAGCCCTCTGTATAGTTTATAGAAGCTAGAGATGGATTTTTAATACTGTTTACCAACTGTAAGGTTTTGATGGACACTTTAATCATGCAATACAACTGCAAAATCTACCACTGGGAGCTATACAAGTCCCGAACCAAATTGAGAAAAGAAATCACATGAACACAGCCATTTTATGTTGGCGTTAACCTGAGAAAAAAAGAACAGAAAAAGTTCATAACACAATCATTTTCATCAAATAATTTTTCAAATGCCATAATTTCCTTAAATTAATACCCTGTGTGGTAATCAATGCTTTTTGAGGTGTTGTTGTTTTTGTTTTGCTACGAAATCACGTTACTAATTAGTAAACCAACAACTACATTTAAACCTGTGCACAATGATAATGGACCAACATCTCTCCAAGCACTCGCAAGCCCTAAACTACACTGGCAGCTGCTTCTTAGACCGTCACAGGCTCTTCAACGTCTGAAGTACCAGAATGGATTACGAGCTTTGATGTAAGAAAGCTTCGGGGACATGGGATGGCTTCAGTTCTTTAGGCTGGATGACCACCCATCCAGAATGCCAGAAAAGAAAGCAAACACTGGACACGACACTTCTACATAAACTTTTCAGGAAACGTGACTGCTCTGAAATTGTGCTAGTCTAGCACTCTGGCGGAGATTTCCTAAATTGATTTTTAAAAACCGTTCTGAGGAAAATGAGAAAAAGAAGTCAACTAAGATACTTCAAACAAACAAACAAACAAACAAACAGAACTAAGTGATGTCTTTCACTTGCATCTGGACATAGTAAACCCACAAGGAAACACTGATTTGATACAAAACTGTTCTGGCCTTTATTAATTGCTCAATAATATTTATTTTAAAAGGAGGAGACACTCTCCCTTAAATCCAAGACTGAATACAGAAGTTGTTTATAATCGAAGCTTTACGTCCTTTAAATAAGCTTTTTTAAACTAATGAGAAGCAGCACGCTTTCAATTACCAATGAAGACCAAGCCTGTGTAAAAGACCCAGTACAAGGATTATAAACTGCTTCTCAAATGACATTAAATGGTGCCTAACTTTGTCCATATGTATCACAAATGCGTATGAAGTTCAATGTTAAATAAGGAAGATAAGTTAACTGTGAAAAATAATGATAATGTAAATTTTTAGTCAAAGAAATATTACCATAAAGCACAGCAAAGAACATTCGAATATTTTATAAGCTGGTCTGAAGACAAACAGAAACATTCTACCCTGAACAATAAAAGCCAGTTCTCCTCTTGATATGTACTATATTTAACTTGTTCCAAAAATGGGGGGGGGGGTTTAAAAGCAGAATCTTGAACTGCAAAATTCATAGACTAATTTCCCAAAATTGCAGTGGAATTAAGTGGCTTAGGAATTATTGATGCTCATAAGGTATCTTGAGATCCTTAAGTATATATAAGGCTCCAGTTACAGCCTTCCACTAAAGAAGATAGGGTCATCCTTCAGTCCCAAATTCTAACATTTTATGCTATACTACAGGAAAAGAAGTCCACATTTTAATCATAAATGGTAAATGTAGCCCTCGGATTTTCTACTTCTCTTCCCTCCTTTACAAAAACAAAACAAAACAAAACAAAAAAACAAAACACAAATTTTGTATCTCCCTAGCGAACACCTGCACGTTCGCAGTCTACCTGTTTCTTGATAAGAAAGCAGCTCCAAGATCATTCACCACACACCCATCCCTACCTATGCCACCCCCCAGTTCCGAACTGGCATCTGAAGTGGCAAGAGGAAAAGGTAAGAAATAACGTGATTGAGCTACTTCAATCCCCTGCCTCAGCCTCCTCTTCTGTAAAATAAGATAAAAACTATTGCAAAGACTAATTAAGTAACATGAAATATGGAAAATGCTGGACATAACAGACATTTAAGAAATGTTTATGTGAAAAATTTAATCCACAGGTCACTTACTTGTACAATAGTTAAAGATAACATATATGAAATTGAACGAAATTGTTGCTTCATTACTAGAACATTACTTTGCGCTCGAGTTTACTTTCCTCTTGGGAAAGTAACTTCCTTTAGATCCTTCCACTTCCAAGAATGCTACAACCAAGCAAGTAGAGACTAAATATGTAATGATGAAAGGCCCAAACCAAATGATCGGTTCTGTATGATTCCATGCATATGAAATTCCATAATAGGCAAAACTCATCTACGGCAGAAGAAATCAGAACAGTTATTCCTCTAGAGGCGAGGTGAGGTCAAGGACTTACTCGGAAGGGACTTTTTGGGGTGATGGGAACATTATTGATCTTGATAGGGATTTAAGTTTCCTAGAGAAAAGCCTTGTGAAATTTCAGACAATGCACATTTCATGTTGGTACACTTCACTGTATGCAACTTTTTAAAAAAATGTTTATTTATTTTGAGAGAGAGAAAAATTGTGAGTGGGGAAGGGGCAGAGAGAGAGGGAGAGGGAGAGAATCCCAGGCTCTGCACTGCCAGTGTGGGGCCTGACATGGGGCTTGAATCCACGAACCGCCAGATGATGACCCAAGCTGAAATCAAGAGTCGGACACTTAACTGACTGAGCCACTCAGGCACTCCCATTGTAACTTTTATACCAAAACAAAAAACCACAAACCAAGATTAAATCCTAGTTAATGATATGCGTGCTTAACTATTTATGAGAAAATACCCTAACATCTGAAATTCACTCTGGAATAAATCAAAAACAAAATGCATAGACAGAAGGACAGACACATGATACATCAAATGCAGCAAAATGTTAATGGGAGAATCTAGGTGATTGGTATTTGGTATTAAATGTAAAATTCCTTAAAACTTTGCTATATGTTTGAAATTTTCATGAGATGAAATGAAGGAATGAATGAGGGAACAAAACAGTAAGAATAACTGACTCATGGTTGATGTTTTCGCCATCCCCTGTCGCATGTCCCTCTGCCCCCCAATAAAAGAAGGCACTGTGCCCTTGATCTTCTAAAGGTCCACAGCCTTATTATTTACCGTCCAGCTGAAATCCCACCATTTTGACGCATCCTTACTTAACTAGGTCAGGTCTCAGCAGAGTGTCTTTGTTAGCTGAAGTCCTGTTTCTCTTCCAAACTTGTAAAGGTATGGTGGCTTTTGTCAGAGTGACATTTACCATGTGACATCTAATACTGTGTCTCTCAGTCCTGCTTATACGTCCTTTCCAGTCCAACTGTAAGCTTCTTCAGGGCAGAGACTCTGCTCTCATTATCTCTGAATATCCCACTGTGCTTACTTAGCACCCTGCCTGGTACACAGCAGAGACTAAAGAAATAACTAGTGACTCCACCCAGAAAGCAGCATATGCTGCAGCCTGTGGGCCAAATCTGACCCATCACCAGTCTTTGTACAGCCCAGAGCTAAATGGTTGAAATACAGTCCAAAAGAATGATATTTTGTGATAACTGAAAACTGTATCAAATTCAATTTTTTGTGCCCATAATAGTTTTATTGAACACTGACGCTCTTGTTCATGTGCTGTGACTGCTGTTGTACTACAACATCAAAGTTGAATAGCTGTGACAAAGACTGTATGGCCCACAAAGCCGAAAACATTTACTATTGGTCCCTTTATAGACCATGTTCACTCACCCTCGTCCTACAGAAATTACTGATTGAGTGTTAGTCTTAGAAATGACTCAACCAAATGAAACGTAATTCTATTTAAGGAAGTGGTTGCTATTCTGATGCATAATTTGGTCTTGAAAGAGGAATAAAAGTTACCCCATTTGTCTTTCTTAATTTCTATTCAAATCCCAAAGCAATTGTTACATATACATGCTGGTCCATGGGTGAAAGGAAGCCTTCTACTCTGTGATTCCTTACAATTACATTTCTCAAACTATTTTTTTGGGGGGGGGGTCTATCTCTTAAAGGAGAACTTTTCCACATCATATATCTCCCTTTTATTGGAGAATGCATGAGCGACAGTTTTGTGGATTATACAACATGTTGTTCTGGCTAATTAGTTTACTAGCAATTAAAAATAAAATCATGGCGGAGGGCCACTTGTCAATTTCACCTTGTCATAAATTTGCTTGATGCTCATTGTGTCTTAAATAAAAATGTATCACTAGCAAGGAGAGAGATGTTTCCATTGGATTTTATTCCATCATTTGGTATAATTATTCCTGACAATTTGCCCGTCACACGGTATGTCTCTCTCCAGAAGGAGAAAAATACTACTTTGTGTTCTTGTGATCACAAGTCTAATTGAGCGGAAAACAAATCTGTTTTAAATATGAGAAAAAGAGACAAGCTACTGTTTTACTCTGTTAAAAATAATATGAAGAACAAATGACAAGAAAATATGGCAGCGAATAGTACTCTAAATCTTAACACTGATTTTTTTTTCTTCACTATCAAGACTTTCTCTACAGAGAAGTCAAGATCATAATTTTAAATGACAGTTATGAACTGCATGTACACATTGTTAAGTCTACTACTACATTGTTTTTCCATTTTTGGAAAAGCACAGGATCTAGATGACGGTCAGCAAGCCATCAGAGAGTAAGCAAAAATTGTTTGGTAGAGGCACAAACTCCCCACCCCCTATCTACTGAGATTGAAGAAAGTAGGTGCCATGTTACAATTTCAGCTGACAAGAGGCATTAGCATTATCGCACACTTTGTGAATTAAGTAATGATTTAATTAGTACCAGTCTGAATGGTCATATAATGTTGTAATTAGAAGGTTGAAACAAAAATAATTGGCGGAGGTGGAGCTGGAGCTTGGTGGAAATTAACATAATGAATGGAACACAGGAAGTGGGAATGTGTGCCTCAGTGGCCAACCGCAGACCGAGGGCAGGGACCATGGCTTACGCACCTTCTGCCATCTCCCTGTGCCCCAGCAAATCAGGGCCTCATTGTTAGATTTTTACTGCACTACAGGGAAGTCAGAAGCGGTGGGCTCTAAATCCTTTCTTTCTCCTTTGGCCAAAGGTTGGGAAAATCATTCTACTTTTCCACAGTTCACCTTATTTCTGAGGTGGGAGGAAAAGGAAAATGGTACCTGTTTCAAAGCACTGAATCAGGAACGATGTGGTACTCAACAGAGAACCACCTCCCTGCCACCCTAGCCAGAGGAATATGCCGAGGAGCTAGGAGAGGTTCTGAGACACAGAACCTGCAGAGCATTCGCTGTTCTGTAACTTGGTGAGCACTCGCCTTGCTGTCTAGTGGACGGCGAATCCGGGAGCACGGTGTGTACCTGCAGGCTCGCCGACCACGCTGCTGCCGCTTCCTCGTGTCTCACTTTTCTCTGAGTCTAGACCTTCAAAGCCCACAGTTTGCTTCAACTCATCTATACTGGTTAGGGTTCAGGTCAGAAAACAGAAACCACTTGAAAATTTTTCGACAGGAAGAGGCTGAGCACAGAGAACCAGCGGCTTACAAAGATCACCGGACAGGGCTGAAGGATGGCCTTTCCTGTGCCACAAACATCCGAGTTTAGGAATATGCAAAACTACAATCCAGGATCAAGAAGTCACACCACACCTGCCCTTTCACAACCTGGACCGGGATGCTGGAACATCACTTCTCTGGAACCTGGCTTGTCAGCTAAAAACAGCTGAAGCCAAAGATGAGTGGTCTCTACTTCATTTCTACCTTCCAAAGCTTGAGCACCTGGAACGAATTCACACTCAGAATTCTAGCTGCAAGGGAATCTAGGCAATAAGGGCTTCACCTTCTAGTATTTGCAGTTAAGAAAAGACCATGGAAGTGAGGTAGGGTGCCACTCGGCCGTACCTACCACACTATAACTGCCTATTGAAGTTCTCAGTTCATTTTTCCTGGCCTCTCTTCAGTAAGTGGGCTCTATTGTAAGCCTTAGATTTCTTCTAACCAGTGGGTCTCAGCTGCATTCCTTTGCCTCCCAGCACCCACCCTGGGTGTGACTGCATACAGTGGAAGACCCTAGGCGGTGGGAGCACCAGTGAAAAGAATAATAGGGACATCTGTGAATGCTAAGAAGACAGAAACAAAGATAGAAGACTGCAAACCGATAACCTGGACCAACGTGTTTTCTCTGTGGTTTTATTCTAGAATGTGAACACAACATTTACCTTGCTAACAAACACTGAACCGTGACAAGTAAAACTTCAGAATAATTAATCTAAATAGTAGTGGTGGCCAAAAAGAAACAAGGAGCCTATCAAATATCAAAGATACCTCACAGAAACGTAATTGAAAACACATGGCTAAAAAGTACTATCAACACCAAGAAAACATTTTTTTTTAATACAGTGAACTGCATCTTAAGTTAACCAGCAAGATGGATGAGACAGGACACAAACGGAGCACCAACACTAATACAATACATGGGAGAATGTGCCACCAAAGAATATAGAGGAGAATTCTACATACGTCGAAAAAAACCGAGGCCAGGTTCCCTGTTTCAGGAAGCAGAAGGCACTGCGCTTTAAAGCCACACACGTTGTCCCATGCCTGTTTGTGAAGCCCAGGTCCTGGGTGTATCTGATCCACACAGTTGCCTTTGTACTTGAGAGCTTTCCCGCACCACCTGCAACTCTAAGACAGTTAAAAGTCTTACACTAACAGACTAATCTGAACAACAACAACAAACGTACACACACAATTTATGTGAACTGATAGGTGCAAGTAGCAAGTGATACGAACCAGAAAGAGTTACAGAGGTGATGTTGAATGGGAAGTGACCAACTAATCAAACACAATCATTCTAAAGATGAGGAAATCAAAGCTCACAGGGATTGTCTTAGTGTGCACTTCCCCACAAGCAGACCCTGAATCAAGTGTAAGAAGTTTATTTGGCAAATAAAAGCAAACAGCAGCAGAGGATGAGAAATCAAGACAAGGACAGTAGGCAGGGAATAAAGGTGTATAAACCAAGTCAACTACCACTGTGGGCAACCAGAAGTTAATGCCACTGGGACGATCCTGGAAACAGAGTTATCCCACTTACAGGACAAGGGGTCAAAAGTATTTAGACAACAATTCTCGTTAGCAGTGCTTGAGGGGAGCTCAGGTTGGAACCAATTCCCTCTCACTTCCTGCCTACCCTATGGGCAAAGGAGAATTCAATGACTACAGGAAAGCCCTGTATGAATGCCAGGGGCTGGCAGCTGGAAACAGGGCCAATGGTGGTAAAGTGGAAGGGGCAAGGGGGTGTGGGTGGGGCACCAGAAACATCTGCCGGGGTTGAGTTATTTAAAATTAAACATTAACCAAGGAGTAACAGGGCTGAGACTTCAGGTCAGTCTTATACCCTTCAGGATCCACCACCTCTCCTTCCAACCCTCTGCTCAGCTTACACGTGAGATGAAATCTGTATACACTAGAAATCTGGGACTGGACGGAGACTACCTACAATCTGAGGTATGGGGAGGACTGAACACTTGCAATGACCTAGGAACAGAGCCATTCAAACGTTAGGAAAAACACACCAAGATCCTCCCAGGATACAACAACTCTAACATTAAAGGACAGAAGTGCCACAGACAACTAAGCTAGAATACAGGGGTTCTGAAATTATTTGCTTTTTAATTTGTCAAAGTCTCTATGGACCACCCTGCAAGTTGCTATGTTTAGCTCTCAACAGATGACAATCAAAAGACAGAAGGAAAAGTCTATGCTTTAAGCCAAATTCTACTTTTCAACTACAGCGGACCCTATCCTGCGTAAAAGAATTTTAATGCCACCATCAGATTTTATGAGCTTCTGACCTCTAACATTGAGGCTCAGATAGCAATAATGAGATAGGTACAAAAAGTATTTTATCACCTTCAACATGAAAAATTACCACCATCTCTACAACTGCTCAAGCCAGAAACCCAGGTGTCATCCTTGATGCTTCCCTTTTCCTAAAGTTCATTGGTCACAAGTCCTGTGCACGGCATTTCCAAAGAACTCTCAAATTAATTCACTTCTTACTATCTCCACTGCCACCATTTCTCACCTGTATGTACTCTTGCAAAGCCTCTAATTCCTAAATGGTCTCTCCAACCACTCTGCCGAACATTTTCCAAAACACACAGCGATGTTTTTCCAAATACGAACACATCTGTTTGAGTCAGTCCCTGCCTAAAATCCTTCACTTCTCACTGCCCTTATGATAGAATCTGATGTTCCCATTTGGTGTTATGGAACTAACGCTCGTGCTACCCCCACCCCTTGCCTTCCCCAGGACGCAAACAACTCCTTTCTACAGACATAGGGTCTCCACGTACGACATCCCTCTATGCCCCTCTCTTCACCTTGCTAAATCCTAGTGATGTTTCACATCTCAGATTAAATGATATCGCCTCGGGAGGGAGCATTCCAAACATCCAGGCAAGGTGGAATTGTTCAGTTACTGTCACACATCCCCAAACCTGTCACATAACTCTGGCCTTAGGTAGCTAACATTTATAAAATGGCCATCTTTCCATGCTAGAATGTCATCTCCACAAGGGAAGAGACAGGCCATAGTGGTGTTGGTCATCAACATCCCCAGCATCTACCACAGAATCTAACACATATGACATGCCCAATACACTCTGCTGACTCACTGGCCAGTATGTAGAAGAATATGATCAAGGGTACCTCCTTTAGCTGATCCCACAGATGGTGGGCAAAGAAGCAAAGTCACTACATGAGAACTTCTACGTTAGATGTAGTAGCAGGAACTTTTGTAACTAAGAGAGTTCAAGACTATGCAAGAGCAAACTGGAACGTGAATGGATTCCAGGGACTTGGCCAGCAACGATAGCAATACAAACAATACAGGCCGACATCACTTAAAAGTGATCCATAAACTTTGGCATTGTAGCCTTAGAAACTTCTGGGTATCACATAAAGCTAACAGAATTCGTATCTTTAGAATTAAGACTATGATTCAAAAGATAACCTAGAAGTAATCTGAATGCCAAACTAGAGCTCTCCTTCTCAAAAACTATCACGTGGCAGTAAATGCATAAAGCGGTAATTCTAGAAAGCCATCACTACTTACATACATTCAGCCCAAGGTACAGAGTCAAGGTATTGGGAGTGCCCATGCCAGAAACCTTCTGCAGAACCATGTCCGGGAAAACCATGAATTTTCAATTTTCAAAAAGGTACCAGTGACATGCTACACATAATTTTTACCCATTAGCCTCTTGCTGCTGCCGGGAGTATGTATTATTCAAACAGGGTGCACGTTCAGTGATGGAAAGGGTGAAGGGAGATGCTGCCTTTAATTTTAATGTGCCTGGCATATTGGAAAAAAATTACTGGCATCTGTATGTGTGTGACCGAGAGTTTTGTGGAACATGTGTTGTATGCAACACTGTTTATTATCAGTAAATGAAGCCAAAAGCTAAGTTGAAAATGAATGCTAAATTAAAAATTATATAAAATGGAGTGAAATGATTTAATTAACAGATTATAAGTGAAATGTTGCAGTGCAAGAATGAGCTTGGGAGAAAAGGGAAGGAAAAAAATTGGAAGGGTGGAAACCTGTCTCTTCCCTTTATTTCCTCAGAGATGCTAATAGAGTCACATGATGTTTGCCAGTTTTTAACCACAGCCTCGGCGACAGTCAATAAACTTGCTTAATTAAGTTACAGGTTTGGAGCACAGAGTTCGAAACAAATCGCCTTCTGTTTTAAAGTACAAATGGAAGAGACAACAAAATACAGTGTACTTTCTGGAAAACCTAGCTCATTATTTCAAAGACCCTATTAGTAATAATTAGGCCCAATCCTCTTCTGTGGGCCTCATGCAGAACCTTCCTGGAAGTGCAGCAGTTATGCTCTGGAATGAAATGCTCTCAAGATTTATTCACAACCAAGTGTGAACCAAGTGTCGAACACTGCACCAGGTCCACTGGCATCCATCATCTCTCTTCTTCCTTACATTACTGTATGTATTACCGTTAGGATGACTCTCTAATTTGCTAAGGCTGTGCCAGAAGGACAAATCACCGAACCAGAATTCACACTCAGACCTGCTGACTCTCAGTAAAGCCCAGCCTGTTTCTCCTCTACCGTGCTGCCTCTTCGTAGGAGCCTTTCGAAAAGACTGCAAGTACCCAAAGAAAACGGCTCCCCATTTTAAGAGGTATCTCCTAAGGACTCACTCACTCCACAGTGTATCACAGTGTACCTGTCCCTAATGAAGGCAACAAAGTATTTTCCTAAAGAAGAAAATATGATTTGCATACATGAGTACTGTTCAAAGTTGTAGCGCATTCAAAATAGTCAACTTCTTGTATTGCTTTCACGGTAATCTAGTTGTTCTTTATACGATCATATCTACTTACGGTTTTACACACGGATGATCCTATGAAAAGTGCCAAGTTTGCGGCATTTGGTTAACACAGTTGAAATTAACAAAGAGAAAGATGGAAAGGGAATAGACATAAAATCACTCAACTACAAGAACAAAGATGACTCGAAGACACCTTCTCTTCCGTGTGCCTACACAGACATTTTGCATGATACGGTGTTACGAGATCCACCCTACATTTTCTCCCAAATGGGGATGAGAAAAGAGGAGAAGCAAATCAATGTTCTCTGTTTAAAGTAACGGATCCAGAGATTTTTATGCCAAAATTGTGTTGCTTTGGCCTACCAAAATAGGAACTAAGAATTTCTGTAACACAAAACAAATGCCGGCGTTTTCCAATTCTTTAGGAATTTAATGTGAGTGAAGAGAAATAAATCCAAGTGTTTTGCGCTGCCATATGCTGTCTGAGGTAGGTAACATGGGAGTATGCTCCTCAGCTCAGGAGCTTGGTCCCAGCCTCCCTGCTAACGGAGCGGAGGGGACAGAAAAAGCGTTCTGACAGCCAACAGCTCATTTCTCTCCCCGCACCGGAGGACAGGTGTGACGCAGCAGCTAGGGAAAACAACACATGGGTTCAAGCAGTGGGGAAATGATGGCATTTCTGGTCTCCAAACTTAGTATCCATTCATCCCCTTTTGTCAACGGCTCATCGGTGCTCGGGTCCTGCCACCACAAAGCCGGCCTTGGGAACACGGGCTTTCCCTTTCCACTGAGGGGCCAGGTCGGTGCCATGCCTGAAGGCGATAGGTCCAGGTCTCACTTGTAACTGACACTCTACTGTTCTTCAAAAAAGTCTACTCAGTGCGTTCTCTTCGTGATGCCTTCAATAAGGAGCTCACTTAAAATTTTTTTTTTAATCTTTATTTATTTTTGAGAGAGAGAGAGAGAGAGAGAGCGTGAGCAGGGGAAGAACAGAGAGAGAAGGAGTCACAGAATCTGAAGCAGGCTCCAGGCTCTGAGCTGTCAGCACAGAGTCCGACGTGGGGCTCGAACCCACGAACCGTGAGATCATGACCTGAGCCGAAGTCGGACGCTTAACCGACTGAGCCACCCAGGCACCCCAGGAGCTCACTTTAAAATAAAAAGTCTGGGGCAAAGGTGCAGAAAGGGAAAAAAGAATAGGAAAATGAAAGAAAAGAAGGAAAAACAAAGGGTGGAAAAGATCTACTTTTTATAAGTCTGTCTATAGGGGAAATACACAGGATATTCTCCGTTAGTAATGCTAAAATGGTCTGGCGTGCCTGAGAGGAAATCGATACTAAGCATGGTCTAGGCGAGACTGCCATCTCACATGAAGCACCGACTGTACAACAGACACAAAAGACACATGATACCCTCTGAGGTCCCCAGCAGCCATAATATCCATCCTTGCCAGTTCATTTGACATTGACTTTCCCTGCTTCCCAATCTTTTTTTTTTTTTCCTTTCTTACCCCGCCCCAGTGCTCCAGCTTTCTGAGACTTGCAAAGGAGGTGAAGAGATAACAAACCTCTCAAGAAGGGTTTAGCTTGGGAATAAATCCTATGTTTGCCAGGAAGTGATGTATATAATAGGAAAATGTAAGGATGAGCTTATAAGGACATGAACTTGGTTCTCAAGGAGCCCAACCAGAAGACTCTTAAAATGTTACTGTATGTGTTGAATGGACACTGGGTTTCCTGATTAGATCTTATCACAGTTATTTCAAATGGTTTCTTTCTTACACCAGTTGCTACCCTTTGCCTCTGCCAGAGTGTTCAGACAAAGGAAAAAGACAAAGACCCTCTCCACCCTGTCTTGGCCCCTTCCAGAAGTATTCTTTAGAGCCATGAATCCACAGGGGCTTTTGAATTTAGATAACTTTTATGGTCAAAGCTAAAAACCTTTGCTGGTAATAGGAAATGTCATATGGAATCCACTGGGTAGTCATAATTTCCATTTATAAATAGAAAATAGAAAGAGGGTGCCTTATCTGGGTGATTTAATACATGTCTCTGCTTATTACTGTTTTCAAAGTGCCTTTTGCACAAATCTGATTTCAACTGTGCAATAAAGATTCATTATCCTTTTACATAGCAGCCTTTGCATTTCTATGCAGGATCTAATTACGAAAATAGGAACTATTCTATAAACAGATGCTAATCGTGGAGGGAAAATGCTTTCATTTTAGAAAGAAGGTATTGCTAAAACTTTACTCAGAAAAGTGCTGCCTCTGCATGTAGAATAAAGGGGTGGGAGCGGGAGGGGTGAGAGGGCAGCAGGTTGTACTTTATTCTTGACAGAAGCTACGTGAGTGTCACCAGGGTAAAGGTCCCCAGTAAATCACCCTAAAATTGAGGTAACAGACAAGAACACACAGTAATTCTTAAACCCCCAATCTAATTTTTTGTTCTCATGAATTACTTAAAAAAGATCTTGTCGTCTATTTTCTTACATTTTTGTTTTCCTATAAAAAGCTCCATTACAATGGGGGGAGGCGAGGATTCCAATA